>NC_140260.1:929336-931836 GCF_949987555.1 Borostomias antarcticus | reverse complement strand
TGGTTCCCTCACTCGTGAACAAGACCCCCAGATACTTGAACTCCTTCACTTGGGGTAAGGACTCATTTCCTACTCGGAGCGGACAGGCAACCGGTTTCCTGCTGAGAACCATGGCCTCAGATTTAGAAGTGCTTATTCTCATCCCAGCCGCTTCACACTCAGTTGCGAACCTATCCAGAGAGTGCTGGAGGTCGCAGGCAGCTGATGCCATCAGGACCACATCATCTGCAAAAAGCAGTGACGTGATCCCCAGCT
This sequence comes from Borostomias antarcticus, assembly GCF_949987555.1. NCBI lineage: Eukaryota > Metazoa > Chordata > Actinopteri > Stomiiformes > Stomiidae > Borostomias > Borostomias antarcticus. Next base: position 931,581 of record NC_140260.1, on the reverse strand, counting down.
CACCGAACTACAAACCCACCTCCCCCCGGCTACGCCTCGATATCCTGTCCATGAAAATCACAAACAGGATTGGTGACAAAGCGCAGCCCTGGCGGAGGCCAACACCCACCGGAAAGGAAGACGACTTACTGCCGAGGACCCGGACACAGCTCTCGCTCTGGGTGTACAGGGATTGGATGGCCCTAAGTAGGGACCCCCTCACCCCATACTCCCGCATAACCCTCCACAAGACCTCTCGGGGGACCCGGTCGTAAGCCTTCTCCAAGTCCACAAAACACATGTAGACAGGTTGGGCAAACTCCCACGCCCCCTCCAAGATCCTTGCGAGAGTGAAGAGCTGGTCGGTAGTTCCACGACCAGGACGAAATCCGCATTGTTCCTCTTCGATCTGAGGTTCGACTATCGGCCGGACCCTCCTTTCCAGCACCTTGGAGTAAACTTTCCCTGGGAGGCTGAGTAATGTGATGCCTCTATAATTCGCACACACCCTCTGGTCCCCTTTTTTGAATATTGGGACCACCACCCTAGTCTGCCACTCCTTCGGCACTGACCCAGACTTCCACGCAATGTTACAGAGGCGTGTCAACCAAGACAGCCCCTCTACACCCAGCGCCTTCAGCATTTCTGGACGGATCTCATCAGTCCCTGGGGCTCTGCCACTGTGGAGTTGTTTGACTACCTCAGTGACCTCCTCCAAGGACATTGACGACCCCCCATCATCTTCCGGCTCTGTCACGATCGTAGAGGGTGGATTAGTCGGGTTCAGGAGTTCCTCAAAGTGCTCCTTCCAACGCTCAACAACCTCCTCAGTTGAGGTCAGCAGTGTCCCCTCCTTGCTGTATACAGCTTGGATGGTCCCCCGCTTTCCCTTCCTGAGGTGTCTGATGGTCTTCCAGAAACACTTTGGTGCCGACCGAAAGTCCTTCTCCATGGTTTCTCCAAACTCCTCCCACACCCGCTGCTTTGCCTTGGTCACGGCCGAAGCCGCAGCCCTCCGGGCCAGTCGATACCCTGCAACTGTTTCTGGGGTCTCCCGGGCTAACATAACCCGGAAGGCCTCCTTCTTCAGTCGGACGGCTTCCCTCACCACCGCTGTCCACCACCCAGAGCCAGCCTTTGCCGCCCTGGTCCGGTCCATCGGTGTCCCCCGCCTTCACCGCCACCTAGTTGGCAGCGCACCCGACCCCGACAATTCCTCCCGCGGGTGGTGGGTCCACGGGACGATGGAGGAGGAGATGGTGCTTCCACGTTGCTTATCCGGGCTAGGCCCGGCCGGGCTCCGTGGTAAGCCCGGCCACCAGGCGCTCGCATGCGGGCCCTCCGTCTGGGCCTGGCTCCAGACGAGGGCCCCGGGCTTCCTCCGGGCCGGGTCTCTCTTCCTTTAGGTTGTTTTGTCATCAGGGTTTTTGCCTGTAACCCCAGGTAGGGGGGCTAGGGGGTACTACCACTTGCCCAAGGTGGACCCCCAGACTAGTGGAGGGAAGGAGGCGTCTTAATTCTCCATTCTAGTTTTGCAACTAGCCACTGCCGCAGAGGCTCCAATCTGTGCCACTTAAACAACTTCCAGGCTCTGACCAGTCCCTTATAGAATGGTGGTAGATTCTTGGTACTCTCGGCAACACATTCCGTTAAAAAGAAGGACCCACTCATACCCCAGCCCTGAACCTTCCTCAGAATGCTGCTCATAAGAGGTCTCCATAGCACATCCCCCCTCCCACAGAGATAACGTTGTATAAACTGCAGTCTAAGAGTTGCTACTCTTTCTAAATGCACTAAGCCCTGTCCTCCTTCCTCCTTTGGCAGGTATAACACACACCGCGGTACCCAGTGCATCTTCTCCCACAGAAAATTAACCAAAATGGACTGTAATTTCCTCAACAAACCAGCAGGGGGCTCCATACATGATAACTTGTGCCAAAGGGTGGATGCTGCCAAATTATTAACGATCAAAACTCTCCCTCTATATGATAACTTTGGCAGTAACCATTTCCACTTAGCTAACCTGCCTTCCAACTTCTCTACCATTCCCTCCCAATTCTTCCCCACAGTCTGATCATCACCTAAAAAACACCCCTAAGTACTTGAGACCCCCCCTCTTCCACTGAAGCCCTCCTGGGAGCTTGGGGAGCCCGAGGGACCACCTCCCAACTGCCAAGGCTTCACTCTTCGCCCAGTTTACCTTAGCAGAAGACAAAACACCAAACCTCCCCACAATCTCCCTCACACAATCCACATCCTGTTGGTG
>NC_140260.1:909402-919136 GCF_949987555.1 Borostomias antarcticus | reverse complement strand
CACACTCCCCACACACTCCCCCACACACTCCCACACACACTCCCACACTCCCCCACACACTCCCCCACACACTCCCACACACTCCCCCACACACTCCCCCACACACTCCCACACACTCCCACACACTCCCCACACACTCCCCCACACACTCCCCCACACACTCCCCCACACACTCCCCACACACTCCCCACACACTCCCCCACACACTCCCACACTCCCCCACACACTCCCCCACACACTCCCACACACTCCCCACACACTCCCCCACACACTCCCCACACACTCCCACACACTCCCCACACACTCCCCCACACACTCCCCCAAACACTCCCACACACTCCCCCACACACTCCCCACACACTCCCACACACTCCCACACTCCCACACACTCCCACACACTCCCCCACACTCCCCCACTCCCCCACACACTCCCCCACACTCCCACACACTCCCCACACACTCCCCCACACTCCCCCACACTCCCCAAACACTCCCACACACTCCCACACACACTCCCCCACACACTCCCCCGGCTGACCCTGCCCTTGTTCTGCCCGTGCTGTTCAGGTGTACAGGTGCCTAGAGGTGATGGACACTCACAGCTGATCTGCATTATGCTTTCTGTGACGGCCGTGCTGTAGTATGTTACTGCAGCTTGGGACATGCTGCTAGTCTGACTCTACAGGCCCCTAGAGACCATCAGAGGCCAAACACACAAAGGCACCTACTTCATCCGGGCTGTACACTGTCCAGTAATGGTTGGTACCCGTAGTAGTTCATCATTATTGTATTGGATTAGTTACCATGCAAGGTCTAAACTCTGGTTTCCAGGACACATACTGTGTCAACAGGCATGACAGATTTTGTTTTAACTTTTTGACTCTTTTGGGACCCCAGGAAGACAGTGGCTAATGAGGAACCTGATAAATAGTAGTTATGCGTCCTTCCTCCGTTCCTATTGGTTGGCTGGTGTGGGCGGGTGGACAGGGCCACTGTGAACAGTGTCTGGTTACCTTGTCTCCATTTCATTCAATTATTGAGGAAACGCTTCCCATTGAACCTGACACCCACTCAATACGTGGCCAATGTGGACAGCATGACACTGGGCAGGGTGGGAGCGGCCCTCCATGCTCAGTCTCAGGACTGGCCGCTTAGGAGTAATGCATTAGAGCTCAAAGGTCAGGTGTGTGTGTTAGAGGGGGTTCTTTGGTCAAAGGACTGGTCCTGATGTCTATCTTGAGCTTGGGCATGACAAAAGCCCTTCATTAGTTTACTCAACTCAGGGTATAGATACACACATACACGTGTAGTGTGACAGGTGCCTTGGAGAGAGAGGCCAACTTTAAACAACATTTCTGATCAACCTGATATCAACCTGATGAAGGTCATACGAGTTACGACGAGTTTAATTCATTGATTTACTGCAAGAGAAGAAGACAGTGTGGGAGTTCTTCCTCTCTGTGTGCGCGTGCGTGTGTGTGTGTGTGTGCGCGAATGTGTGATGTCTTGAGATGTGTGCAAGTACAGTGCAAGCATGTGATGTGCACGTGGGGGCTTTATAGTTCAAGTAAGCGCCGAGCGGAGGGGGTGGAGCCGGACTCTCCGTGATGGAGGTGCAGCCGCCAGCAGAGGGTGGGGAGAGAGAGAGGACCGAGGTGAGGACAGAGGGTGGGGAGAGAGAGAGAGAGGTGAGGACAGAGGGTGGGGAGAGAGAGAGGACCCAGGTGAGGACAGAGGGTGAGGAGAGAGAGAGAGAGAGAGAGGTGAGGACAGAGGGTGGGGAGAGAGAGAGAGAGGTGAGGACAGAGGGTGGGGAGAGAGAGAGAGAGGACCCAGGTGAGGACAGAGGGTGAGGAGAGAGAGAGAGAGGTGAGGACAGAGGGTGAGGAGAGAGAGAGAGAGAGGTGAGGTCAGAGGGTGAGGAGAGAGAGAGAGAGGTGAGGACAGAGGGTGGGGAGAGAGAGAGAGAGGTGAGGACAGAGGGTGGGGAGAGAGAGAGAGAGGTGAGGACAGAGGGTGAGGAGAGAGAGAGAGAGGTGAGGACAGAGGGTGGGGAGAGAGAGAGAGAGGTGAGGACAGAGGGTGAGGAGAGAGAGAGAGAGAGAGGTGAGGACAGAGGGTGAGGAGAGAGAGAGAGAGAGAGGTGAGGACAGAGGGTGAGGAGAGAGAGAGAGAGAGGTGAGGTCAGAGGGTGGGGAGAGAGAGAGAGAGGTGAGGACAGAGGGTGGGGAGAGAGAGAGGACCGAGGTGAGGTCAGAGGGTGGGGAGAGAGAGAGAGAGGTGAGGACAGAGGGTGAGGAGAGAGAGAGAGAGGTGAGGTCAGAGGGTGAGGGGAGAGAGAGAGGTGAGGACAGAGGGTGAGGAGAGAGAGAGAGAGAGAGGTGAGGTCAGAGGGTGAGGGGAGAGAGAGAGGTGAGGACAGAGGGTGGGGAGAGAGAGAGAGAGGTGAGGTCAGAGGGTGGGGAGAGAGAGAGAGAGGTGAGGACAGAGGGTGAGGAGAGAGAGAGAGAGGTGAGGTCAGAGGGTGAGGAGAGAGAGAGAGAGGTGAGGACAGAGGGTGGGGAGAGAGAGAGAGGTGAGGACAGAGGGTGGGGAGAGAGAGAGAGAGGTGAGGACAGAGGGTGAGGAGAGAGAGAGAGAGGTGAGGTCAGAGGGTGGGGAGAGAGAGAGAGAGGTGAGGACAGAGGGTGAGGAGAGAGAGAGAGGTGAGGACAGAGGGTGGGGAGAGAGAGAGAGAGGTGAGGACAGAGGGTGGGGAGAGAGAGAGAGAGGTGAGGTCAGAGGGTGAGGGGAGAGAGAGAGAGAGAGGTGAGGACAGAGGGTGAGGAGAGAGAGAGAGAGGTGAGGACAGAGGGTGGGGAGAGAGAGAGAGAGGTGAGGTCAGAGGGTGAGGAGAGAGAGAGAGAGGTGAGGTCAGAGGGTGAGGAGAGAGAGAGGACCCAGGTGAGGACAGAGGGTGAGGAGAGAGAGAGAGAGGTGAGGACAGATGGTGAGGAGAGAGAGAGAGAGGACCGAGGTGAGGACAGAGGGTGAGGAGAGAGAGAGAGAGGTGAGGACAGAGGGTGAGGAGAGAGAGAGAGAGAGGTGAGGTCAGAGGGTGAGGAGAGAGAGAGAGAGGTGAGGACAGAGGGTGAGGAGAGAGAGAGAGAGAGGTGAGGTCAGAGGGTGAGGAGAGAGAGAGAGAGGACCCAGGTGAGGTCAGAGGGTGTGGAGAGAGAGAGAGAGAGAGGTGAGGACAGAGAGTGAGGAGAGAGAGAGAGAGGACCCAGGTGAGGTCAGAGGGTGAGGAGAGAGAGAGAGAGAGGTGAGGACAGAGGGTGAGGAGAGAGAGAGAGAGGTGAGGTCAGAGGGTGGGGAGAGAGAGAGAGAGGACCCAGGTGAGGACAGAGGGTGAGGAGAGAGAGAGAGAGGTGAGGACAGAGGGTGAGGAGAGAGAGAGAGAGAGAGGTGAGGTCAGAGGGTGAGGAGAGAGAGAGAGAGAGAGAGGTGAGGACAGAGGGTGAGGAGAGAGAGAGAGAGGTGAGGTCAGAGGGTGGGGAGAGAGAGAGAGAGGTGAGGACAGAGGGTGAGGAGAGAGAGAGAGAGGTGAGGTCAGAGGGTGAGGAGAGAGAGAGAGAGGTGAGGACAGAGGGTGGGGAGAGAGAGAGAGAGGTGAGGACAGAGGGTGAGGAGAGAGAGAGAGAGGTGAGGTCAGAGGGTGGGGAGAGAGAGAGAGGTGAGGACAGAGGGTGGGGAGAGAGAGAGAGAGGACCCAGGTGAGGTCAGAGGGTGGGGAGAGAGAGAGAGAGGTGAGGACAGAGGGTGAGGAGAGAGAGAGAGAGGTGAGGACAGAGGGTGGGGAGAGAGAGAGAGAGGTGAGGTCAGAGGGTGGGGAGAGAGAGAGAGAGGTGAGGTCAGAGGGTGAGGAGAGAGAGAGAGAGGTGAGGACAGAGGGTGGGGAGAGAGAGAGAGAGGTGAGGTCAGATGGTGAGGAGAGAGAGAGGACCGAGGTGAGGACAGAGGGTGAGGAGAGAGAGAGAGAGAGCTGAGGTCAGAGGGTGAGGAGAGAGAGAGAGAGGTGAGGTCAGAGGGTGAGGAGAGAGAGAGAGAGGTGAGGACAGAGGGTGGGGAGAGAGAGAGAGAGGTGAGGACAGAGGGTGGGGAGAGAGAGAGAGAGGTGAGGACAGAGGGTGAGGAGAGAGAGAGAGAGGTGAGGACAGAGGGTGGGGAGAGAGAGAGAGAGGTGAGGACAGAGGGTGAGGAGAGAGAGAGAGAGAGAGGTGAGGACAGAGGGTGAGGAGAGAGAGAGAGAGAGAGGTGAGGACAGAGGGTGAGGAGAGAGAGAGAGAGAGGTGAGGTCAGAGGGTGGGGAGAGAGAGAGAGAGGTGAGGACAGAGGGTGGGGAGAGAGAGAGGACCGAGGTGAGGTCAGAGGGTGGGGAGAGAGAGAGAGAGGTGAGGACAGAGGGTGAGGAGAGAGAGAGAGAGGTGAGGTCAGAGGGTGAGGGGAGAGAGAGAGGTGAGGACAGAGGGTGAGGAGAGAGAGAGAGAGAGAGGTGAGGTCAGAGGGTGAGGGGAGAGAGAGAGGTGAGGACAGAGGGTGGGGAGAGAGAGAGAGAGGTGAGGTCAGAGGGTGGGGAGAGAGAGAGAGAGGTGAGGACAGAGGGTGAGGAGAGAGAGAGAGAGGTGAGGTCAGAGGGTGAGGAGAGAGAGAGAGAGGTGAGGACAGAGGGTGGGGAGAGAGAGAGAGGTGAGGACAGAGGGTGGGGAGAGAGAGAGAGAGGTGAGGACAGAGGGTGAGGAGAGAGAGAGAGAGGTGAGGTCAGAGGGTGGGGAGAGAGAGAGAGAGGTGAGGACAGAGGGTGAGGAGAGAGAGAGAGGTGAGGACAGAGGGTGGGGAGAGAGAGAGAGAGGTGAGGACAGAGGGTGGGGAGAGAGAGAGAGAGGTGAGGTCAGAGGGTGAGGGGAGAGAGAGAGAGAGAGGTGAGGACAGAGGGTGAGGAGAGAGAGAGAGAGGTGAGGACAGAGGGTGGGGAGAGAGAGAGAGAGGTGAGGTCAGAGGGTGAGGAGAGAGAGAGAGAGGTGAGGTCAGAGGGTGAGGAGAGAGAGAGGACCCAGGTGAGGACAGAGGGTGAGGAGAGAGAGAGAGAGGTGAGGACAGATGGTGAGGAGAGAGAGAGAGAGGACCGAGGTGAGGACAGAGGGTGAGGAGAGAGAGAGAGAGGTGAGGACAGAGGGTGAGGAGAGAGAGAGAGAGAGGTGAGGTCAGAGGGTGAGGAGAGAGAGAGAGAGGTGAGGACAGAGGGTGAGGAGAGAGAGAGAGAGAGGTGAGGTCAGAGGGTGAGGAGAGAGAGAGAGAGGACCCAGGTGAGGTCAGAGGGTGTGGAGAGAGAGAGAGAGAGAGGTGAGGACAGAGAGTGAGGAGAGAGAGAGAGAGGACCCAGGTGAGGTCAGAGGGTGAGGAGAGAGAGAGAGAGAGGTGAGGACAGAGGGTGAGGAGAGAGAGAGAGAGGTGAGGTCAGAGGGTGGGGAGAGAGAGAGAGAGGACCCAGGTGAGGACAGAGGGTGAGGAGAGAGAGAGAGAGGTGAGGACAGAGGGTGAGGAGAGAGAGAGAGAGAGAGGTGAGGTCAGAGGGTGAGGAGAGAGAGAGAGAGAGAGAGGTGAGGACAGAGGGTGAGGAGAGAGAGAGAGAGGTGAGGTCAGAGGGTGGGGAGAGAGAGAGAGAGGTGAGGACAGAGGGTGAGGAGAGAGAGAGAGAGGTGAGGTCAGAGGGTGAGGAGAGAGAGAGAGAGGTGAGGACAGAGGGTGGGGAGAGAGAGAGAGAGGTGAGGACAGAGGGTGAGGAGAGAGAGAGAGAGGTGAGGTCAGAGGGTGGGGAGAGAGAGAGAGGTGAGGACAGAGGGTGGGGAGAGAGAGAGAGAGGACCCAGGTGAGGTCAGAGGGTGGGGAGAGAGAGAGAGAGGTGAGGACAGAGGGTGAGGAGAGAGAGAGAGAGGTGAGGACAGAGGGTGGGGAGAGAGAGAGAGAGGTGAGGTCAGAGGGTGGGGAGAGAGAGAGAGAGGTGAGGTCAGAGGGTGAGGAGAGAGAGAGAGAGGTGAGGACAGAGGGTGGGGAGAGAGAGAGAGAGGTGAGGTCAGATGGTGAGGAGAGAGAGAGGACCGAGGTGAGGACAGAGGGTGAGGAGAGAGAGAGAGAGAGCTGAGGTCAGAGGGTGAGGAGAGAGAGAGAGAGGTGAGGTCAGAGGGTGGGGGGAGAGAGAGAGAGCTGAGGACAGAGGGTGAGGAGAGAGAGAGAGAGGTGAGGACAGAGGGTGGGGAGAGAGAGAGAGAGGTGAGGACAGAGGGTGGGGAGAGAGAGAGAGAGGTGAGGTCAGAGGGTGAGGAGAGAGAGAGAGAGAGGTGAGGTCAGAGGGTGAGGAGAGAGAGAGAGAGAGCTGAGGACAGAGGGTGGGGAGAGAGAGAGAGAGGTGAGGACAGAGGGTGAGGAGAGAGAGAGAGAGGTGAGGACAGAGGGTGGGGAGAGAGAGAGAGAGGTGAGGACAGAGGGTGGAGAGAGAGAGAGAGAGGTGAGGACAGAGGGTGGGGAGAGAGAGAGAGAGGTGAGGACAGAGGGTGGGGAGAGAGAGAGAGAGGTGAGGTCAGAGGGTGAGGAGAGAGAGAGAGAGGTGAGGACAGAGGGTGGGGAGAGAGAGAGAGAGGTGAGGACAGAGGGTGGGGAGAGAGAGAGAGAGGTGAGGACAGAGGGTGGGGAGAGAGAGAGAGAGAGAGGTGAGGTCAGAGGGTGGGGGGAGAGAGAGGTCAGAGGGTGAGGAGAGAGAGAGAGAGAGGTGAGGACAGAGGGTGAGGGGAGAGAGAGAGAGAGGTGAGGTCAGAGGGTGGGGAGAGAGAGAGAGGTGAGGACAGAGGGTGAGGAGAGAGAGAGAGAGGTGAGGTCAGAGGGTGGGGAGAGAGAGAGGTGAGGTCAGAGGGTGGGGAGAGAGAGAGGTGAGGTCAGAGGGTGAGGAGAGAGAGAGAGAGGTGAGGACAGAGGGTGGGGAGAGAGAGAGAGAGGTGAGGACAGAGGGTGGGGAGAGAGAGAGAGAGAGGTGAGGACAGAGGGTGAGGAGAGAGAGAGAGAGGTGAGGACAGAGGGTGGGGAGAGAGAGAGAGAGGTGAGGTCAGAGGGTGAGGAGAGAGAGAGAGAGAGGTGAGGACAGAGGGTGGGGAGAGAGAGAGAGAGGTGAGGTCAGAGGGTGAGGAGAGAGAGAGAGAGGTGAGGTCAGAGGGTGGGGAGAGAGAGAGAGAGGTGAGGACAGAGGGTGGGGAGAGAGAGAGAGAGGTGAGGACAGAGGGTGAGGAGAGAGAGAAAGAGAGAGGTGAGGTCAGAGGGTGGGGAGAGAGAGAGAGAGAGAGGTGAGGTCAGAGGGTGAGGAGAGAGAGAGAGAGGTGAGGTCAGAGGGTGGGGGGAGAGAGAGAGAGCTGAGGACAGAGGGTGAGGAGAGAGAGAGAGAGGTGAGGACAGAGGGTGGGGAGAGAGAGAGAGAGGTGAGGTCAGAGGGTGAGGAGAGAGAGAGAGAGGTGAGGACAGAGGGTGGGGAGAGAGAGAGAGAGGTGAGGACAGAGGGTGAGGAGAGAGAGAGAGAGAGAGGTGAGGTCAGAGGGTGGGGAGAGAGAGAGAGAGGTGAGGTCAGAGGGTGAGGAGAGAGAGAGAGAGAGGTGAGGACAGAGGGTGAGGAGAGAGAGAGAGAGAGGTGAGGTCAGAGGGTGGGGGGAGAGAGAGAGAGGTGAGGTCAGAGGGTGGGGAGAGAGAGAGAGAGGTGAGGTCAGAGGGTGAGGAGAGAGAGAGAGAGAGAGGTGAGGACAGAGGGTGGGGAGAGAGAGAGAGAGGTGAGGTCAGAGGGTGGGGAGAGAGAGAGAGAGGTGAGGTCAGAGGGTGGGGAGAGAGAGAGAGAGGTGAGGACAGAGGGTGAGGAGAGAGAGAGAGAGGTGAGGTCAGAGGGTGGGGAGAGAGAGAGAGAGGTGAGGTCAGAGGGTGAGGAGAGAGAGAGAGAGGTGAGGTCAGAGGGTGGGGAGAGAGAGAGAGAGGTGAGGTCAGAGGGTGGGGGGAGAGAGAGAGGTGAGGACAGAGGGTGAGGAGAGAGAGAGAGAGGTGAGGTCAGAGGGTGGAGAGAGAGAGAGAGAGAGAGAGAGGTGAGGACAGAGGGTGAGGAGAGAGAGAGAGAGAGGTGAGGTCAGAGGGTGGGGAGAGAGAGAGAGAGGTGAGGTCAGAGGGTGGAGAGAGAGAGAGAGAGGTGAGGTCAGAGGGTGGGGAGAGAGAGAGAGAGAGAGGTGAGGTCAGAGGGTGGGGAGAGAGAGAGGTGAGGATAGAGGGTGAGGAGAGAGAGAGAGAGGTGAGGTCAGAGGGTGGAGAGAGAGAGAGAGAGAGGTGAGGTCAGAGGGTGAGGAGAGAGAGAGGTGAGGACAGAGGGTGGGGGGAGAGAGAGAGGTGAGGTCAGAGGGTGGGGGGAGAGAGAGAGGTGAGGTCAGAGGGTGGGGGGAGAGAGAGAGGTGAGGACAGAGGGTGAGGAGAGAGAGAGAGGTGAGGACAGAGGGTGGGGGGAGAGAGAGGTGAGGTCAGAGGGTGGGGGGAGAGAGAGAGGTGAGGACAGAGGGTGGGGAGAGAGAGAGGTGAGGTCAGAGGGTGGGGGGAGAGAGAGAGGTGAGGACAGAGGGTGAGGAGAGAGAGAGGTGAGGTCAGAGGGTGGGAGAGAGGACAGGAGCGAGGTGAGGACAGAGGGTGAGGAGAGAGGACAGGAGCGAGGTGAGGACAGAGGGTGGGGAGAGAGGACAGGAGCGAGGGCAGAACCAGGCTGGCTGGCTGACTGGACTGGCGTGCAGGAGAGAGGCCGGCCCACAGAAGCCCAGACGAGCCCAGCGCCATCGCAGGGAAACGGGCTGCGTTCAGAATAACGCACTTCCATACCATATAGTATTGATGTAGTATGTCCAATATATACTGTAGTATGCTACATGCAATATGGCAAAAATACCAGGATGTCCTACTACTGTACATCCGGTCGTATTTTGCAGTATGCAAGCCAGCACACTTTTCCGGCTATTCCGACCCACAATCCTGTGCTCAGCAGAAATTATGTCACATGTGGGAGTCGCACCAGAGGCGTTTTGATGAATCCCAGCTGTGGACGCATACATACTGGGGGTTAACAGTCCTAGCTCTGGGGGTTAACACAGTCCTAGCTCTGGGGGTTAACAGTCCTAGCTCTGGGGGTTAACAGTCCTAGCTCTGGGGGTTAACACAGTCCTAGCTCTGGGGGTTAACAGTCCTAGCTCTGGGGGTTAACAGTCCTAGCTCTGGGGGTTAACAGTCCTAGCTCTGGGGGTTAACAGTCCTAGCTCTGGGGGTTAACAGTCCTAGCTCTGGGGGTTAACAGTCCTAGCTCTGGGGGTTAACAGTCCTAGCTCTGGGGGTTAACAGTCCTAGCTCTGGGGGTTAACAGTCCTAGCTCTGGGGGTTAACAGCCCTCAGCTCCCATCAGGCAGGCTGACGCAGCCCTGCAGAGGACAGCCTAAATCTGTGTTGTTTATGCGTGCCAGGTAGCATTAACTACTGTAGATATTATGGGATGTCAGGCTCACCTGTGCGGGAAGACACTCTTTGACACGTTGAGTACGGAGAGGTGCTGCACCGAGCCCCGGAGCAGTGCCGAACACACCTGGAGGACAGAGACCAGATGATTAGCACGCTAGCCGTTAGCCTGGAGTTCAGAGAGGAGATGA
>NC_140260.1:894402-904402 GCF_949987555.1 Borostomias antarcticus | reverse complement strand
AGCAACACTAATTGGTCGGGATAAAGGTACGTGGGCTAATTTGACAAACAAATAAGTCTGCAGTTGAAAATCCACCAAGGAGGAGGGGAGGCTCAGATAACGAGTGTTTACTGGACCATGTTCATCCTATCAGCCTCAGGCTGGGGGGCCTCTGGGACAGGAGAGCACTGGCAGGTCAGACTCATTTAGTCTAGTGGCCCTCAGGAGGCTCCATGTGTTCAGTGGTGATAAGTAGCGGGGATCAAGGGTGAGGTGGCTCCGGTTGACCGTCTGCTAGACCCAGTCACGTGACAGCACATCTGAACTCTGACCTTTACAACGGCCTGACTCAAGGGAAAGGCAGAGGTGATCAGACATGATGTAGACTGTAGGGCCTGTCAGCTGTCAGACTAAAAGGACAACTAGGATGGAGGGAAAGCAGAAGTGTGTGTGTGCGTTCATGTGTGTGTGTGTGTGTGTGCGCGTTCATGTGTGTGTGTGCGCGTTCATGTGTGTGTGTGTGCGTTCATGTGTGTGTGTGTGTGTGTGCGCGTTCATGTGTGTGTGTGCGCGTTCATGTGTGTGTGTGTGCGTTCATGTGTGTGTGTGTGCGTTCATGTGTGTGTGTGTGCGTTCATGTGTGTGTGTGTGCGCGTTCAAAGCAGTCTGTCTGTCCACACTGCTATATGGCTCGGAAGCCCGGACCAAAGGCACATTAGAACTGTGGGAGCATTTCACCCCCGCTGCCTGAACAGATCCTGGGTCTGACCTGGGTGTGACCTGAGGTCAGGGTGCCTCATGTGGACCCAGACACCCTCATGTGGACCCAGACACCCTCATGTGGACCCAGACACCCTCATGTGGACCCAGACACCCAGACACCCTCATGTGGACCCAGACACCCTCATGTGGACCCAGACACCCTCATGTGGACCCAGACACCCTCATGTGGACCCAGACACCCAGCATTGAAGAGTTCCTCACTGCGTTGGGGAGGGCCTGTAATCCGCATGCCCACCCAGAGGCCCCCCCGACAGGCTCTCTACAGCTGCTCCAGGAAGGGTGTTGGTCTCCCGGGGGACAGCGGAAACGCTACAAGGACCACATAAAACCCCTCTGTGCTATCCAACCCTCCCCACTGGAACGCCTGGCTGCTGATCCAACCCTCCCCACTGGAACGCCTGGCTGCTGATCCAACCCTCCCCACTGGAACGCCTGGCTGCTGATCCAACCCTCCCCACTGGAACGCCTGGCTGCTGATCCAACCCTCCCCACTGGACCGCCTGGCTGCTGATCCAACCCTCCCCACTGGACCGCCTGGCTGCTGATCCAACCCTCCCCACTGGACCGCCTGGCTGCTGATCACCACACCTGGCACACCTCCAGGAGCAGATCACAGAGACGAGAGAACAGCAACGTGTGCAACGCCGTCTGAGGTGTTCAGGGAGAGTGTTATTGAGGTGTTCAGGGAGAGTGTGTCTGAGGTGTTCAGGGAGAGTGTGTCTGAGGTGTTCAGGGAGAGTGTTATTGAGGTGTTCAGGAAGAGTGTTATTGAGGTGTTCAGGTAGAGTCTGAGGTGTTCAGGGAGAGTCTGAGGTGTTCAGGTAGAGTCTGAGGTGTTCAGGGAGAGTGTTCAGGGAGAGTGTGTCTGAGGTGTTCAGGGAGAGTGTTATTGAGGTGTTCAGGAAGAGTGTTATTGAGGTGTTCAGGTAGAGTCTGCGGTGTTCAGGTAGAGTCTGAGGTGTTCAGGTAGAGTCTGAGGTGTTCAGGGAGAGTGTTCAGGGAGAGTGTTATTGAGGTATTCAGGTAGAGTCTGAGGTGTTCAGGGAGAGTGTTATTGAGGTGTTCAGGGAGAGTCTGAGGTGTTCAGGGAGAGTGTTATTGAGGTGTTCAGGGAGAGTGTTTCTGAGGTGTTCAGGGAGAGTGTTATTGAGGTGTTCAGGGAGAGTGTTATTGAGGTGTTCAGGGAGAGTGTTAATGAGGTGTTCAGGGAGAGTGTTATTGAGGTGTTCAGGGAGAGTGTTATTGAGGTGTTCAGGGAGAGTGTTATTGAGGTGTTCAGGGAGAGTGTTTCTGAGGTGTTCAGGGAGAGTCTGAGGTGTTCAGGGAGAGTGTTATTGAGGTGTTCAGGGAGAGTGTTATTGAGGTGTTCAGGGAGAGTGTTAATGAGGTGTTCAGGTAGAGTGTGTCTGAGGTGTTCAGGGAGAGTCTGAGGTGTTCAGGGAGAGTGTTCAGGGAGAGTGTTATTGAGGTGTTCAGGTAGAGTCTGAGGTGTTCAGGGAGAGTGTTATTGAGGTGTTCAGGTAGAGTCTGAGGTGTTCAGGGAGAGTGTTATTGAGGTGTTCAGGGAGAGTCTGAGGTGTTCAGGGAGAGTCTGAGGTGTTCAGGGAGAGTGTTAATGAGGTGTTCAGGGAGAGTGTTATTGAGGTGTTCAGGGAGAGTCTGAGGTGTTCAGGGAGAGTGTTATTAAGGTGTTCAGGGAGAGTGTTAATGAGGTGTTCAGGGAGAGTCTGAGGTGTTCAGGTAGAGTCTGAGGTGTTCAGGGAGAGTGTTATTGAGGTGTTCAGGGAGAGTCTGAGGTGTTCAGGGAGAGTGTTAATGAGGTGTTCAGGGAGAGTGTTATTGAGGTGTTCAGGAAGAGTGTTATTGAGGTGTTCAGGTAGAGTCTGAGGTGTTCAGGTAGAGTCTGAGGTGTTCAGGGAGAGTCTGAGGTGTTCAGGTAGAGTCTGAGGTGTTCAGGTAGAGTCTGAGGTGTTCAGGGAGAGTGTTCAGGGAGAGTGTGTCTGAGGTGTTCAGGGAGAGTGTTATTGAGGTGTTCAGGTAGAGTCTGAGGTGTTCAGGTAGAGTCTGAGGTGTTCAGGGAGAGTGTTCAGGGAGAGTGTTATTGAGGTGTTCAGGTAGAGTCTGAGGTGTTCAGGGAGAGTGTTATTGAGGTGTTCAGGGAGTGTTATTGAGGTGTTCAGGTAGAGTCTGAGGTGTTCAGGGAGAGTGTTATTGAGGTGTTCAGGGAGAGTGTTATTGAGGTGTTCAGGGAGAGTGTTATTGAGGTGTTCAGGGAGAGTGTTATTGAGGTGTTCAGGGAGAGTGTTATTGAGGTGTTCAGGGAGAGTGTTATTGAGGTGTTCAGGTAGAGTGTTATTGAGGTGTTCAGGGAGTGTTCAGGGAGAGTGTTATTGAGGTGTTCAGGGAGAGTGTTATTGAGGTGTTCAGGGAGTGTTCAGGGAGAGTGTTATTGAGGTGTTCAGGGAGAGTGTTATTGAGGTGTTCAGGGAGAGTCTGAGGTGTTCAGGGAGAGTGTTATTGAGGTGTTCAGGGAGTGTTCAGGGAGAGTGTTATTGAGGTGTTCAGGGAGAGTGTTATTGAGGTGTTCAGGGAGAGTCTGAGGTGTTCAGGGAGAGTGTTATTGAGGTGTTCAGGGAGAGTGTTATTGAGGTGTTCAGGGAGAGTGTTATTGAGGTGTTCAGGGAGTGTTCAGGGAGAGTGTTATTGAGGTGTTCAGGGAGAGTGTTATTGAGGTGTTCAGGGAGAGTCTGAGGTGTTCAGGGAGAGTGTTATTGAGGTGTTCAGGGAGAGTGTTATTGAGGTGTTCAGGGAGAGTGTTATTGAGGTGTTCAGGGAGAGTGTTATTGAGGTGTTCAGGGAGAGTGTTATTGAGGTGTTCAGGGAGAGTGTTATTGAGGTGTTCAGGGAGAGTGTTAATGAGGTGTTCAGGGAGAGTGTTATTGAGGTGTTCAGGGAGAGTCTGAGGTGTTCAGGGAGTGTTATTGAGGTGTTCAGGGAGAGTGTTATTGAGGTGTTCAGGGAGAGTGTTATTGAGGTGTTCAGGTAGAGTGTGTCTGAGGTGTTCAGGGAGAGTGTGTCTGAGGTGTTCAGGGAGAGTGTTATTGAGGTGTTCAGGGAGAGTGTTTCTGAGGTGTTCAGGGAGAGTGTTATTGAGGGGTTCAGGGAGAGTGTGTCTGAGGTGTTCAGGGAGAGTGTTAATGAGGTGTTCAGGGAGAGTGTTATTGAGGTGTTCAGGGAGAGTGTTAATGAGGTGTTCAGGGAGAGTGCTCCAGGTCTCAGAGGCTGTGACTGCAAATGATAATTGACCAAATGTGCTTAATCTTCCTGGGATGGAGATGAGACGAGCTGTGGATCTGGTGAACCTGCCGCTCTGTGTTTTCTGGGTTATGGAGGTGGTCAGTGGGGGAGGTGCAGGGTCACGGGAGGGATGGGAGACTGGGAGGAGGGAGCCGAGCCACTGAGCGATGGTCCCACCCCTGAGATCAAATACCCATGAGTCAGTCTGATCTGGGAGAATACCAGCCTGGGCTCTCCCTGAGCGGATACTGATCAATACCCAGATAAATACTCTGATCCATACTCAAATCAATACTCAGCGGCAGGACACCACTCATTTAGACCTTAATCCATTAAGAACCATTACATACAGGGCCATTCTTTTCCGGGCCATTGTAAAATGTGGTTTGCTCGTATAAATACTCACAACTTAAGATTCTTGTCTGTTTTCCTAAGGCTCTATGCTGCAGTCAGTCTAGTGCTGTGCCCAGTCAGACCTGGTCTGTGGAGCTGAAGCCTGTTCCCTTCCCAGGTCTGTTTGAGTCCTGTCACATGACCTCACTCCCAGAGTTCCCGCCTGAAGCAGCTGAGACAGGTAGGGACCCAGGAGACTAACACACACTGACCCCGGAGTCTATAGGAACAGTGTGATGATGGCATCAGGTGACCAGCGGGTCTCTCACAGGTACACGGTCCAGGAAAGGTTGAGCGTGTGTGTGTGTGCAGGTGTGATCACTGTGTGTGTGCAGGTGTGATCACTGTGTGTGTGCAGGTGTGATCACTGTGTGTGTGCAGGTGTGATCACTGTGTGTGTGCAGGTGTGATCACTGTGTGTGTGCAGGTGTGATCACTGTGTGTGTGCAGGTGTGATCACTGTGTGTGTGCAGGTGTGATCACTGTGTGTGTGCAGGTGTGATCACTGGGTGTGACCCATCGATCTTCCACACACACATAAACACACAAACACCTAAACAGGCACACCCACACCCACACACAAGCATATACACCCTGGTGTAACTGTGCTATCAATTAGAGTGTCATTACCATCACCCTGGCAGTATGTGTGTAGGGTTTAATATGAGGTGTGAACAGAGATGCTCTCCTCCAGTAACACACTCTAATGAGCATGGTTATGGTTTAGAGGAACAGTAATTACAGGACTCCAGGGGGGGCAGTAGAAATTGTTCCCTGTATTTCTCCCATCCAAGCTGTCCAGGGGCAGCCATCATTCATGGTGCCCAGGGACCAAGACCAAGTCCATGGACCAGACTGAAGAGCATCTGTTCTTCTGCATGTTTTTCGTATTGGGTTCTTTGGGAGGAAACCCTTGTGAACACGGGAAGAACATGCTAACTCTGCACGTAAGCGAGTTCATGTCTTGCTCAAGGACACTTCGGCACAATGCCGGGAGCTGGGATCAAACCGGGGACCTTGCGATCCCCAGCCAGCCGCTCTACCTCCTGAGCTACGAGCCACCATAGGAGCTAGAGTTTAGCAATGTAGATAACCTTACTTAGCCACTAGTACCTTTTAGCAATGTAGATAACCTTAGTAAGCCACTAGGACCTTTTAACAGTTTGGAAGGTAACACTCCAAGTACTGTACAAGTACATTTACCTTTGGGTGACAATGAGGTTTTGGAGAAGTTCAAATGCTTGAGCCCCGTACGGAGTTTGGCAAACTGAGCCCCCAGAGATGCGATGCCTGGAGGAAGAAGAGAAGAGAAGGGTCGATGAAGAATGATCAGCAGTACATCATTAATACAGTAACATAAACACCAGACCAGCCATGACAGCGTCTTCATTCATATCTACTGTATCTACTGGTGTCTGTCCAAAGTCCTCAGTGTGGGGGATGTTCTCTGAATATGGTCAAGTGACAGGGTCCCATGTCGGACCTTGGGTTTACAAGGCTGGTTGAGACTTGTGTGAGTGGGACTTCCTGACTCAAGCGAAGGAACATAAGTCAGTCATGCAGCTCATCAGGTTAGTGACTCTCAGGGGACCTGCGCTTGATACCGGTTGGCCACTGATGACCAGATGAAGTGCTACTCGCATGTCTCCTGCTGCATCTTGCATTAGATCACACTTTTTGGTCCGCCACAGAATATTTGGTGTCTTTAATCTTTAATTCATGCAACCTGAATAAGTTCAAAGGCTTTGGGGCAGATGGAATATTTATCCACCTGAAGTTAAGCTACTATAAGCATTCAAATGGGCTATTCAACAACATCCTGTTAACTCGCCATTTGGAAGCAGGTAGAAGAAGTCTGGCTGAGACGATATTAAATGCAGTCATAAGTCCTCAATGTTGATGAATTCAGAAAAGTAACAAAAGCAGCTCCCGGTCATCTGGACCAGGCATTCAGAGCGCCCCGTGAACAGCTCACTTTCAGACCCAGGGGCTCTCAGCAGGACATGATATGATATGATATTTTCATTTATAATGCGCCCCCCATCCAACCTTTACATGGGCCCGGGGCGAGGCCCGAGGGAAGAAATAGCAAATGTACAGGACAACATTTAAGAGGACAATTTCAAACAACCAACCAATCAGACAGACAGAGGGAACATTGAAACATTACACCTCAGCCATACAACAGCACCAAACTAACTTAGAGACCATCTTGGTCGAAAAGGTGGGATTCAAGCAAGGCCTTAAAAGTCCCTAGGGAATTTGCGGACTTGATGTTCAACGGTAGCTTGTTCCACAATTTCGGCGCCATCACCTCAAAAGCCCTATGGGAGCCCTATCTCATTTTGTTATCATGTTGGCCCGCGGGATCTTCAGACCCATTCGGTCATTTGATCTGAGGGACCTGGAGCTGGAGGATCGGTGTAGGAGTTCCTCAATATAGGCTGGAGCAAGACCGTTGAGGGCTTTGAAGACCAACATGAGGGTTTTAAACTTCACTCTCTGCCTCAGCGGGAGCCAGTGAAGGGAGCGGAGGACTGGGGACATGAGCTGTCTCATTTTGGTGCCTGTGGTCTGCCTGGCAGCTGCATTTTGGACGCGCTGTAGGCGGAGGATGGTTTTGTCTGCAATACCAGAATAGAGGGCGTTACAGTAATCCAGGAGTGACATGATGAGCATGAGGATGAGCCCCTGGAGGTCGCTGGGGGAGAGGAAGGGCTTGATTTTAGCAACGGTCCGCAGCTGGTGGAAGCAGCATGAACATGAATAGAAACAGGTTGTGAAAAGAGCTGCATTGTACAAAAGCCTTTGTGGGGAACGTTGACTATCTGTGCTGCAAGAGCTGAAGAACTGAAGTGATATCAAGACCTATTCAAATGTTCTGTATTGTGCCATCAGCCAAATGAGGAGGATGTCATATCATACTGTATCGTATCGTAGCAGTCCTGGCATTTGTATGGCCTCCTTCCTCCCCTGCTACATCCACACTGGGAGAGTGGACAGAGCGCTCGCCCTGTGTTCAAGCTACACACACCAGCTGACATCCATCCCATAATAATGTGAGGTATGGTCCTGCCTCTCCTCAGGGGGCATGGTCACCTGACGGATCCTACCTCGGTCCTCCAGGGGGTTGTTGGCCAGGTTGATGGTCTGGAGTGCTGAGCTGGCGTTGTGGGCCAGGGCGTGGGCCAGCTTCTGGGCAAAATCCCTGAGAACAGAGAAGGTGGGCAGAGAGAGCATCAGGAGGACCGTCTGGGTCTGCGTGTGGTCTCACATAGTCCAGGTCTGCATGTGGTCTCACATAGTCCAGGTCTGCATGTGGTCTCACATAGTCCAGGTCTGCATGTGGTCTCACATAGTCCAGGTCTGCATGTGGTCTCACATAGTCCAGGTCTGCATGTGGTCTCACATAGTCCAGGTCTGCATGTGATCTCACATAGTCCAGGTCTGTATGTGGTCTCACATAGTCCAGGTCTGCATGTGGTCTCACATAGTCCAGGTCTGCATGTGGTCTCACATAGTCCAGGTCTGCATGTGGTCTCACATAGTCCAGGTCTGGATGTGGTCTCACATAGTCCAGGTCTGCATGTGGTCTCACATAGTCCAGGTCTGCATGTGGTCTCACATAGTCCGGGTCTGCATGTGGTCTCTCTTCAGTGAACAGTCATTCTCATGCAGCAGAGAACAGGCAGGTAATGCTGAGTGTTCCTGGTCAGACCAGCAGAGAACAGGCAGGTAATGCTGAGTGCTCCTGGTCAGACCAGCAGAGAACAGGCAGGTAATGCTGAGTGCTCCTGGTCAGACCAGCAGAGAACAGGCAGGTAATGCTGAGTGTTCCTGGTCAGACCAGCAGAGAACAGGCAGGTAATGCTGAGTGCTCCTGGTCAGACCAGCAGAGAACAGGCAGGTAATGCTGAGTGTTCCTGGTCAGACCAGCAGAGAACAGGCAGGTAATGCTGAGTGTTCCTGGTCAGACCAGCAGAGAACAGGCAGGTAATGCTGAGTGCTCCTGGTCAGACCAGCAGAGAACAGGCAGGTAATGCTGAGTGTTCCTGGTCAGACCAGCAGAATAATAAGTGATGATCTGTCATGTCTGGTTATTGAGCCCCTACTTTATAGTACTTATATTCAGATAGGAAGTTTGATTTTTATTTATTTCTGGTTTATCTTGTTTCTTTGTTTACACTAGAGCTGTGTGTTTATTTATTTATTAAAGATGAGACAGAGCATATTAATGAACATTCAACAATAGGCCTAAATGTAGATATGCCTGATTGTAGCCAAAGAATCATTTACACCAGGGCATCATGGGCAGGTTGGTGTTTCATTAAAAGCATCGTTAATATACTGAACATACATGCAACACAAACACACAACAGAACAGAAGAGCAAACATATGAGGGGGAAGAAAGAAAAAAACACAGTACAGAGAGAGATTTGAGATGTGGCCTAGCCTGGTGGCCCTCACAGTCCCCTCTAGTCCAGGCCTGGTGGCCCTCACAGTCCCCTCTAGTCCAGGCCTGGTGGCCCTCACAGTCCCCTCTAGTCCAGGCCTGGTGGCCCTCACAGTCCCCTCTAGTCCAGGCCTGGTGGCCCTCACAGTCCCCGCTATTCCAGGCCTAGGGGCCCTCACAGTCCCCTCTAGTCCTGGGGGCCCTCACAGTCCCCTCTAGTCCTGGGGGCCCTCACAGTCCCTGCTAGTTCTGGGGGCCCTCATAGTCCCCTCTAGTCCTGGGGGCCCTCACAGTCCCCTCTAGTCCTGGGGGCCCTCACAGTCCCCTCTAGTTCTGGGGGCCCTCACAGTCCCCTCTAGTCCTGGGGGCCCTCACAGTCCCTGCTAGTTCTGGGGGCCCTCACAGTCCCCTCTAGTCCTGGGGGCCCTCACAGTCCCCTCTGGTTCTGGGGGCCCTCACAGTCCCCTCTAGTCCTGGGGGCCCTCACAGTCCCCTCTGGTTCTGGGGGCCCTCATAGTCCCCTCTAGTCCTGGGGGCCCTCACAGTCCCCTCTGGTTCTGGGGGCCCTCACAGTCCCCTCTAGTCCTGGGGGCCCTCACAGTCCCCTCTGGTTCTGGGGGCCCTCATAGTCCCCTCTAGTCCTGGGGGCCCTCACAGTCCCCTCTAGTCCTGGGGGCCCTCACAGTCCCTGCTAGTTCTGGGGGCCCTCATAGTCCCCTCTAGTCCTGGGGGCCCTCACAGTCCCCTCTAGTCCTGGGGGCCCTCACAGTCCCCTCTAGTCCTGGGGGCCCTCACAGTCCCCTCTAGTTCTGGGGGCCCTCATAGTCCCCTCTAGTCCTGGGGGCCCTCACAGCAGGGCCCCGGTCAGCTCTCTGAATGACTGAGTGTTTCATGGAGCCTCACGTTTTCAATCCTGCGTTGTCCAGGACCAGCTCCTCCAGGCGACCGGAGCGCGCCACAACCTTCAGGATCTGGTCACACACATCCGCTGACTGGACACACACACACACACACACACACACACACACACACACACACACACACACACACACACACACACACAGGTCAGTGCATTAAAAAAAACAGAACATAGT
>NC_140260.1:876902-889402 GCF_949987555.1 Borostomias antarcticus | reverse complement strand
TTTTTTGTTACAACATTTTTTAAAACACATATGCATAATGTTAGGGTGAGGGTTAATCCAGTGGATATGAGCCCGGGTTGGGGTCATGTATTGTAGGGTCATGTGTTGTAGGGTCATGTATTGTAGGGTCATGTATTGTAGGGTCATGTATTGTGGGGTCATGTGTTGTAGGGTCATGTATTGTAGGGTCATGTGTTGTAGGGTCATGTATTGTAGTCATGTATTGTGAGGTCATGTATTGTAGGGTCATGTATTGTAGGGTCATGTATTGTAGGGTCATGTATTATGAGGTCATGTATTGTGAGGTCATGTGTTGTAGGGTCATGTATTGTAGGGTCATGTATTGTAGTCTGTATTGTAGGGTGATGTATTGTAGTCATGTATTGTAGTCATGTATTGTAGGGTCATGTATTGTAGGGTCATGTGTTGTAGGGTCATGTATTGTGGGGTCATGTGTTGTGAGGTCATGTGTTGTAGGGTCATGTATTGTAGGGTCATGTATTGTAGTCTGTATTGTAGGGTGATGTATTGTAGGGTCATGTGTTGTAGGGTCATGTGTTGTGAGGTCATGTGTTGTAGGGTCATGTATTGTAGGGTCATGTATTGTGGGGTCATGTATTGTAGTGTCATGTATTGTGAGGTCATGTATTGTAGGGTCATGTATTGTAGGGTCATGTGTTGTAGGGTCATGTATTGTAGGGTCATGTATTGTGAGGTCATGTATTGTAGGGTCATGTATTGTAGGGTCATGTATTATGAGGTAATGTATTGTAGGGTCATGTATTGTGGGGTCATGTGTTGTAGGGTCATGTGTTGTAGGGTCATGTGTTGTAGTCATGTATTGTAGGGTCATGTATTGTAGTCATGTATTGTAGGGTCATGTATTGTGGGGTCATGTGTTGTAGGGTCATGTGTTGTAGGGTCATGTGTTGTAGTCATGTATTGTAGGGTCATGTGTTGTAGGGTCATGTGTTGTAGGGTCATGTGTTGTAGGGTCATGTATTGTAGGGTCATGTGTTGTAGGGTCATGTGTGGAGGGTCATGTGTTGTAGGGTCATGTATTGTAGGGTCATGTGTTGTAGGGTCATGTATTGTGAGGTCATGTATTGTAGGGTCATGTATTGTAGGGTCATGTATTGTAGGGTCATGTATTGTAGGGCCATGTATTGTAGGGTAATGTATTGTAGTGTCATGTATTGTAGGGTAATGTATTGTAGGGTCATGTATTGTAGGGTCATGTATTGTAGGGTCATGTGTTGTAGGGTCATGTATTGTAGGGTCATGTATTGTAGGGTCATGTGTTGTGGGGTCATGTATTGTGGGGTCATGTGTTATAGGGTCATGTGTTGTAGGGTCATGTATTGTAGTCATGTATTGTAGGGTCATGTATTGTAGTCATGTATTGTGGGGTCATGTATTGTAGGGTCATGTATTGTGAGGTCATGTATTGTGGGGTCATGTATTGTAGGGTCATGTATTGTAAGGTCATGTATTGTAAGGTCATGTGTTATAGGGTCATGTGTTGTAGGGTCATGTATTGTAGGGTCATGTATTGTAAGGTCATGTGTTATAGGGTCATGTGTTGTAGGGTCATGTATTGTAGTCATGTATTGTAGGGTCATGTATTGTGGGGTCATGTATTGTAGGGTCATGTATTGTGAGGTCATGTATTGTAGGGTCATGTATTGTAGTCATGTATTGTAGGGTCATGTATTGTGGGGTCATGTATTGTAGGGTCATGTATTGTGAGGTCATGTGTTGTAGGGTCATGTGTTGTAGGGTCATGTATTGTAGGGTTATGTATTGTAGGGTCATGTGTTGTAGGGTCATGTGTTGTGAGGTCATGTGTTGTAGGGTCATGTATTGTAGGGTCATGTATTGTAGGGTCATGTATTGTAGGGTCATGTGTTGTAGGGTCATGTATTGTAGGGTCATGTATTGTATTGTCATGTATTGTGGGGTCATGTATTGTAGGGTCATGTATTATGAGGTCATGTATTGTGAGGTCATGTATTGTAGGGTCATGTATTGTAGGGTCATGTATTGTAGGGTAATGTATTGTAGGGTCATGTATTGAAGGGTCATCTATTGTGAGGTCATGTATTGTAGGGTCATGTATTGTAGGGTCATGTATTGTAGGGTCATGTATTGAAGGGTCATGTATTGTGAGGTCATGTATTGTAGGGTCATGTGTTGTAGGGTCATGCATTGAAGGGTCATGTGTTGTAGGGTAATATATTGTAGGGTCATGTGTTGTAGGGTCATGTGTGGTAGGGTCATGTATTGTAGGGTTATGTATTGTAGGGTCATGTATTGTGGGGTAATGTATTGTAGGGTCATGTATTATGAGGTAATGTATTGTAGGGTAATGTATTGTAGTCATGTATTGTGAGGTCATGTATTGTAGGGTCATGTATTGTAGGGTCATGTATTATGAGGTCATGTATTGTAGGGTCATGTATTGTAGTCATGCATTGTAGGGTCATGTATTGTAGGGTCATGTATTGTAGGGCCATGTATTGTGAGGTCATGTATTGTAGGGTCATGTATTGTAGGGTCATGTATTGTAGGGTCATGTGTTGTAGGGTCATGTATTGTAGGGTCTTGTATTGTGAGGTCATGCATTGTAGGGTCATGTATTGTGGGGTCATGTATTGTAGGGTCATGTGTTGTAGGGTCATGTATTGTAGGGTCATGTGTTGTAGGGTCATGTATTGTAGGGTCATGTGTTGTAGGGTCATGTGTTGTAGGGTCATGTATTGTAGGGTCATGTATTGTAGGGTCATGTATTGTGAGGTAATGTATTGTGAGGTCATGTATTGTAGGGTCATGTGTTGTAGGGCCATGTGTTGTAGGGTCATGTGTTGTAGGGTCATTCGTTGTAGGGTCATGTGTTGTAGGGTCATGTATTGTAGGGTAATGTGTTGTAGGGTCATGTATTGTGGGGTCATGTATTGTAGGGTCATGTATTGTAGGGTCATGTATTGTAGGGTCATGTGTTGTAGGGTCATGTGTTGTAGGGTCATGTATTGTAGGGTCATGTGTTGTAGGGTCATGTATTGTAGGGTCATGTATTATGAGGGCATGTATTGTAGGGTCATGTATTGAAGGGTCATGTATTGTAGGGTCATGTATTGTGAGGTCATGTATTGTAGGGTCATGTGTTGTAGGGCCATGTGTTGTAGGGTCATGTATTGTAGGGTCATGTATTGAAGGGTCATGTATTGTAGAGTCATGTATTGTAGTGTCATGTATTGTGGGGTCATGTATTGTAGTGTCATGTATTGTAGGGTAATGTATTGTAGGGTCATGTGTTGTGGGGTCATGTATTGTAGGGTCATGTATTGTAGGGTCATGTGTTGTAGGGTCATGTATTGTAGGGTCATGTATTGTAGGGTCATGTGTTGTAGGGTCATGTATTGTAGGGTCATATGTTGTAGGGTCATGTATTGTAGGGTGATTTGTTGTAGGGTCATGTATTGTTGTTACGGCTCGCATGCCCTCGCCTCCACAACCGCCTCCCTCTCTCCCCTCTGGGCCCGCTGCGCGCTCGGGGCGTCCTACGCGCTCTACCGCACGTCGCATCGGCCCAGGCATGCAACGCTCTGACTCTCCGGAGTTTCCCCCCACTACCGGGCGTTCCCCGTCTCCGGCCAGCTCCGCGGACTCGGCAGTCTCCTCCCACTCCGGTGACGAAGAGTCGGATCCCGACATGCCCAGCACATCGGCCCGTGCGCAAAGACAAGAACGGCGCGCTCGTCTCCGACGATGACGCGGGCGCGGCTCTACTCACCGGTTTCCAATTTATCATCACCACACCTGTCCCTCGTTCTGCAATCACCTTCAACCCCTACAAGAACCTGGTCTACACTCCACTCATCGCCAGATCTTACCATAACCTTTATGTGGTAAAGTATAGCCTAGCCTACGATTTACTTACCTGTATTTTATAGTGCTTTTTCTCGTTCCCTGTTTGTGATTACTATCACTCACCCTGCCTCTCCTCCTCGTCTCTCCAGTTTCCCGGACCCCCTCTGCTGAGTGTACCAGCTAGTAGAGCCCTCACCCTGCTCCACCTCCCGATCCCTCCGGCTCCCTTGAGCCAAGGACATTTATTATTATTTAGTGGCAGTTTAGTGGCTCCTATTATTTCATCCTATTATATTTTTTGGCATCCTCTTTTGTGGCTCCCCCTTTGTGTTATCTTATTAAATCGCCCCTCCGGGCTTTACCGTTCCTTGCCTCCTCCTTTCCTGTTGCGCCTGGGTCCCTAACCAAACCATCACAGTAAGATCTGGCCAGTTTGGACCCAGCCAACATGGAGGAGAGACCTGCACCTCCCGGACTACTCCAAGCCCTCCAACAGACCCAAGCTGAGCAACTGCAGCAGGTATCCGCCCAACAGCAAGCCCAGGACGAGCGACTGAGGGGCCTCGCTACTCTGGTCTGCACCCTGTCCGACCAGGTCACCGCACTCAGTGCCCGCCTGGCTCCGTTCCTGAACCCCACCGCTCCACCAAACCGGGAGCCCCATCTCGCCTCCCCGGCCCCCTATGACGGGACATTCACCCTCTGCCGGGAGTTCCTCATGCAGTGTGAGTACGTGTTTGATCTCCAGCCAAGTATGTACTCCACTGCGTCTGCTCGTATAGCCTACATCGCCAACCTCACCACGGGACGGGCTCGCCGTTGGGTCATGGCGGGTCGCGAGGGCGCAGCTGCCTACATGCATGACTACACTGCCTTCGTGACAGAATTCAGGGCTGTGTTTGCCCACGACGTCCACGGACAGGACGCGGACGCTGCTCTCTCCGCCCTCACCCAGGGTTCCAGCTCAGTAGCGGACTACGCCACGGAGTTCCGCATCCTCGCTGCCCGTTGCTCCTGGAACGAGTCTGCACTGTACAGCGCCTTCCGACGGGGCCTGGGGGACGCCATGAAGGACAGCCTGTCTGGAAGAGACAGACCAGCGACCCTGAACCAACTCGTCTTCCTCTCCATAGCCATAGACGAGCGCGACCGGGAACGCAGGCGCGAGCGGGCGCACCATCACCACAGCGCACCCAGACCGTCTCCACCTCCCTCTACCGGTCTCTCTCGGCCTGCCCCGGCCTCCCTCGCCCCCCCAAACACCGCTGGAGAGGAATCCATGCAACTGGGCCGGACCCGACTGACCCCTGCAGAGCGTGAGCGCCGGAGTCTGAACGGACTATGCATATACTGCGCTAGCCCAGCGCACGCCGTCGACTCCTGTCCCTCTGCGCCTCCCAGGGCGGCAAAAAGAGTAGGCTCACTCACCAGGGGGTACCGAGTAAGCCGGCTCATCCATCCCCAATCCCGGACCCGTGCCGCCAGGTTCACTGTCACCCTCGCCTGGCAGGGGCACACGCTCTCCGTCCCTGCCCTCATCGACTCCGGTGCCGACGAGAGCTTCGTAGACGTCCAGTTCGCCCACAAAGCGGCGCTCCCTCTCTCCCCTCTGGAGAGGCCCCTCTCGGCTTTCGCCCTGGATGGCCATCCCATGGGCCCCATCACGCACCGGACCCTGCCCCTCACCCTCACAGTCTCGGGAAACCACGTGGAGGACGTCCGCCCCTTCGTCATCCACTCTCCCGACGCTCCATTCATCCTAGGGAGGCCCTGGCTGGAACTCCACACCCCTCATGTCTGCTGGAGCTCGGGGCACATCCTCAGCTGGAGCACCACCTGCCACGCCCGCTGCCTCCGAGCTGCTCAGACCTCCACTCGGGTTGACCGGCCCCGTCCCGCTCCTCCGGACCTCTCCACGGTCCCTTCGATGTACCACGACCTCGGAGAGGCCTTCAGTAAGGAGCGCGCCCGCACACTCCCCCCTCATCGACCCTACGACTGCGCCATCGAGCTCCACCCTGGCGCCCCTCTCCCAGCCAGTCGTCTCTACAACCTCTCCCTCCCGGAGAAAGCAGCCATGGACACCTACATCTCTTGGCCGAGGGTCTCATCCAACCATCTCGATCCCAGGTGGCAGCGGGGTTCTTCTTCGTTAAGAAGAAGGGAGGAGATCTGAGGCCGTGCATCGACTACAGGCTGCTCAACAACATCACGGTCAAGAATAAATATCCACTCCCCCTCATGAGCTCCAACTTCGAACCCCTCATCAGTGCCACCATCTTCACCAAGTTGGACCTCAGGAACGCTTATCACCTGGTGCGTATCCGTGAGGGGGACGAATGGAAGACCGCCTTCAAGACCTCCCGTGGCCACTACGAGTACCTCGTCATGCCCTTCGGCCTCACCAACGCCCCCGCCGTTTTTCAGGCGCTCATGAACGACGTGCTCAGGGACATGCTGGACGTTTTTGTGGTCCTCTACCTGGACGACATCCTGGTGTTCTCCAGGAGCGCTGAGGAGCACGTCCAACACGTCCGCATGGTCATCCAGCGTCTCCGGGAGAACCGACTGTACATTAAGGCGGAGAAGTGCACCTTTCACTCCTCGTCAGTGGAGTTCCTGGGGCTCATTGTGGAGGGAGGCCTGATGCGACCCGACCCCCGCAAAATCAAGACCGTGGTCGAATGGCCTCAACCCACTACCCGGAGGCAACTCCAGAGCTTCCTTGGCTTCGCTAACTTTTACCGCCGTTTCATACGGGACTACAGCCGGGTAGCAGCTCCCCTCACCCACCTCACCTCATCCCTGCGTCCGTTCATCTGGACACCGGCTGCCAGCGCCGCCTTCTCCGCACTCAAGGAGCGCTTCACCACCGCTCCGGTCCTTCTCCATCCTGACCCCTCCAGGCAGTTCGTGGTCGAGGTGGACGCATCGGACACAGGCATCGGTGCTGTTCTGTCCCAGCGGTCAGTGGAGGACCAGAAGTTGCACCCCTGTGCCTTCCTCTCCCGCCGGTTCACCCCAGCTGAGGTCAATTACGACATCGGGAACAGGGAGTTGTTGGCGGTGGTGGGGGCCTTGGAGGAGTGGCGCCACTGGCTTGAGGGCGCGGAACACACCACCCTCGTCTGGTCGGACCACAAGAACCTGACCTTCATCCGGGCGGCCAAGCGCCTCAACTCCTGCCAGGCGCGGTGGTCACAGTTCCTCGGGAGGTTCGATTTTACCCTCACCTTCCGGCCCGGCTCCCGCAACGCCAAGGCCGACGCGCTGTCCCGCCTCCACACGCCCGAGGCGCCCCCCGCGGAGCCTGAGACCATCCTGCCGGCCTCACGTGTCATAGGGGTGGTTACCATGAACATCGAGGCCCAACGCGCCCATCCCAGTCCGGCCAACGTCCCTCCTCGCCGGCTCTTCGTGCCCGACTCGGTCCGGTCCCGGGTGCTCCAGTGGGGCCATGCCAGCCGGTTTGCGTGCCATCCCGGGGTTCACCGCACCCTCTCCTTCCTGAGCCGACGGTTCTGGTGGCCCTCCATGAGGTCCGACGTCCGGGAGTTTGTTGTCGCCTGTCCCGTCTGCTCCCGCAGCAAGGCGTCCCACCAGCCCCCGGCTGGCCTCCTGCGTCCTCTCCCGGTCCCCAGCCGTCCCTGGTCCCACATCGCCCTGGACTTCATCACCGGTCTTCCCCCCTCCAGGGGCAACACGGTCATCCTCACCGTGGTGGACCGGTTCTCCAAGGCGGTCCACCTGGTGGTGCTCCCCAAGCTCCCGTCCTCTGCGGAGACCGCCGAGCTCCTCGTCCAGCACGTCTACCGGCTCCACGGCCTCCCCAGGGACATTGTCTCAGACCGTGGGCCTCAATTCACCTCCCAGGTCTGGAGGGCCTTCTGCAGGGAGATAGGCGCCACTATCAGCCTCTCCTCTGGCTACCACCCGCAGACCAACGGCCAGGCCGAACGGGCCAACCAGAGCCTGGAGTCCGCTCTCCGCTGTGTGTCGGCTCTCCACCCCACCTCCTGGAGCAAGGACCTGCCCTGGGTCGAATACTCCCTCAATGCCCTGACCAGCGCTGCCACTGGCAGGTCTCCGTTCGAGTCATCCCTCGGGTACCAGCCCCCGCTGTTCTCTCTCCAGGAGTCGGAGGCCTCCGTCCCCTCCGTCCAGGCCCACCTCAGCCGCTGTCGCCGTGTCTGGAGGGAGGTCCGCAGGGCCCTGCTCCGCGCCAACGAGCGCTCCTGCCGCGGGGCCAACCGCCGCCGCACTCCTGCTCCGGTGTACCGGCCCGGTCAACGTGTCTACCTCTCCACCGCTGATCTTCCGCTCCAGGTCCCCTCCAGGAAGCTGGCTCCGCGCTTCGTTGGGCCCTTCGAGATCGACCGTGTCCTGAACCCAGCTGCGGTACGCCTTAAGCTCCCTGCTTCCATGCGGGTACACCCTGTGTTCCATGTGTCCAAGGTCAAGCCTGTCTCCTCGAGTCCCCTCATGCCTTCTGCCCCGGCTCCTCCGCCTCCCCAGATGGTCGACGGGCATCCCCAGTGGACGGTTCGGCGGCTGCTGAAGGTGCGCCGCCGGGGTCGGGGTTTCCAATACCTGGCGGATTGGGAGGGGTACGGCCCCGAGGAGTGCAGCTGGATCTCCAGGCAGCTCATTATGGACCCGTCTCTCCTCCGGGACTTCTACCGGGCCCATCCTGACGCCCCCGGTCGGTCGCCAGGTGGCTCCCCTCGGGGGGGGGGGTCCTGTTACGGCTCGCATGCCCTCGCCTCCACAACCGCCTCCCTCTCTCCCCTCTGGGCCCGCTGCGCGCTCGGGGCGTCCTACGCGCTCTACCGCACGTCGCATCGGCCCAGGCATGCAACGCTCTGACTCTCCGGAGTTTCCCCCCACTACCGGGCGTTCCCCGTCACCGGCCAGCTCCGCGGACTCGGCAGTCTCCTCCCACTCCGGTGACGAAGAGTCGGATCCCGACATGCCCAGCACATCGGCCCGTGCGCAAAGACAAGAACGGCGCGCTCGTCTCCGACGATGACGCGGGCGCGGCTCTACTCACCGGTTTCCAATTTATCATCACCACACCTGTCCCTCGTTCTGCAATCACCTTCAACCCCTACAAGAACCTGGTCTACACTCCACTCATCGCCAGATCTTACCATAACCTTTATGTGGTAAAGTATAGCCTAGCCTACGATTTACTTACCTGTATTTTATAGTGCTTTTTCTCGTTCCCTGTTTGTGATTACTATCACTCACCCTGCCTCTCCTCCTCGTCTCTCCAGTTTCCCGGACCCCCTCTGCTGAGTGTACCAGCTAGCAGAGCCCTCACCCTGCTCCACCTCCCGATCCCTCCGGCTCCCTTGAGCCAAGGACATTTATTATTATTTAGTGGCAGTTTAGTGGCTCCTATTATTTCATCCTATTATATTTTTTGGCATCCTCTTTTGTGGCTCCCCCTTTGTGTTATCTTATTAAATCGCCCCTCCGGGCTTTACCGTTCCTTGCCTCCTCCTTTCCTGTTGCGCCTGGGTCCCTAACCAAACCATCACAATTGTAGGGTCATGTGTTGTAGGGTCATGTGTTGTAGGGTCATGTGTTGTAGGGTCATGTATTATGATGTCATGTATTGTAGGGTCATGTATTGTAGGGTCATGTGTTGTAGGGTCATGTATTGTGGGGTCATGTATTGTGAGGTCATGTATTGTAGGGTCATGTGTTGTAGGGTCATGTATTGTAGGG
Organism: Borostomias antarcticus; assembly: GCF_949987555.1. Classification (NCBI taxonomy): domain Eukaryota; kingdom Metazoa; phylum Chordata; class Actinopteri; order Stomiiformes; family Stomiidae; genus Borostomias; species Borostomias antarcticus. Next base: position 879,799 of record NC_140260.1, on the reverse strand, counting down.
TCATGTATTATGAGGTCATTTATTGTAGGGTCATGTTTTGTGAGGTAATGTATTGTAGGGTCATGTGTTGTAGGGTCATGTATTGTGAGGTCATGTATTGTAGGGTCATGTATTGTAGGGTCATGTATTGTGATGTCATGTATTGTAGGGTCATGTATTGTAGGTTTATGTGTTGTAGGGTCATGTGTTGTAGGGTCATGTGTTGTAGGGTCATGTGTTGTAGGGTCATGTATTGTAGGGTCCTGTGTTGTAGGGTCATGTGTTGTAGGGTCATGTATTGTAGGGTAATGTGTTGTAGGGTCATGTGTTGTAGGGTCATGTATTGTAGTCATGTATTGTAGGGTCATGTGTTGTAGGGTCATGTATTGTAGGGTCATGTGTTGTAGGGTCATGTGTTGTAGGGTCATGTATTGTAAGGGCATGTGTTGTGGGGTCATGTGTTGTAGGGTCATGTATTGTAAGGGCATGTGTTATAGGGTCATGTGTTATAGGGTCATGTATTATAGGGTCATGTATTGTAGTGTCATGTATTGTAGGGTCATGTATTGTAGGGTCATGTGTTGTGGGGTCATGTGTTGTAGGGTCATGTGTTGTAGGGTCATGTATTGTGGGGTCATGTGTTATAGGGTCATGTGTTGTAGGGTCATGTATTGTAGGGTCATGTGTTGTGGGGTCATGTGTTGTAGGGTCATGTATTGTAAGGGCATGTGTTGTAGGGTCATGTGTTGTAGGGTCATGTGTTGTAGGGTCATGTGTTGTAGGGTCATGTATTGTAGGGTCATGTATTGTAGGGTCATGTGTTGTAGGGTCATGTGTTGTAGGGTCATGTATTATAAGGTGAGGCCCTAAGCCCTGTGACCCACCTGTTCTCCAGGTGGCTGAAGTCCTGGAGGTTGAGTTCCCGCGTGTCCTGGGTCAGATAGATGGTGTCCACGTCCTGTCAGAGGAAGCAGAGCCACGCCGTTCAGTGTTGTCAAGGTGATTCACATGCACACAGACGCCAATGTAAGTATCTCAGTAGATAAAAATGTATACAAAAATATATCTACAGCCAAATATTACACACAGCTGGCCATAGCTTCCAGTGACCTGGCCATGATCTCAGGGCTCTAAGCTAACATTTTTCACTGGGAGCACATGTGCTTCTAAATGAAAAAATTTAGGAGCACAGAAATAAATTTAGGAGCGCAACGAAAAATTTGAAATAACACACTTTTATTAGTTTTATTATCAACACACACAGTAGGCCTACTGCCAACAACAATCAACAATTATTACCTGCTCACCATAGGAGCTCTCATCCTCTCCTACTATACTATTCCCACACACTTCATCAGGTGCATTGGTCCTAATGAAGACTATACTATTCCCACACACTTCATCAGGTGCATTGGTCCTATTGAAGACTATACTATTCCCACACACTTCATCAGGTGCCTTGGTCCTATTGAAGACTATACTATTCCCACACACTTCATCAGGTGCATTGTTCCTAATGAAGACTATACTATTCCCACACACTTCATCAGGTGCATTGGTCCTATTGAAGACTATACTATTCCCACACACTTCATCAGGTGCATTGTTCCTAATGAAGACTATACTATTCCCACACACTTCATCAGGTGCATTGGTCCTATTGAAGACTATACTATTCCCACACACTTCATCAGGTGCATTGGTCCTAATGAAGACTATGGCCCAATCCCAAAACCCCCCTTAGCCCCAGCCCTTGGCCCTACCCCTACATTTTGCACGTTCATGCGTAGGGTAGTGTGTCCCATTCCTTTTAGCTTCTAGGGCTAGGGAGCATATCGAGGGCTAGTGGACGTTCAAACAGCCCTCCAAAACAAGGGTTTTCAGATGCTGACTTGAAACCGAGGGGTAGATGAAAATTCACACAATGCTTTGCGAACTTAGGCAGGGATATGAACCATAGCTGCTGGTGCCGTGAATAAACGTGGGAAGAAAGCCCAATATATTCACAAATAATGATTCAAAAATTTTAAAATCCGTGGAAAAGCTTAGTTTAATGTAGATGCAAAGGAACATGTCATTGGATCGTTATGACACGCAGTTCAGAAGATAAAAAAACTGCTTTTCTACGATGTCAACGGCATTTCATTGCGTTTTGATGTGGATCCAGTAAGTTACTGGTAGGCTACGGTGAATCTAATTGAATCAATAGAACTTTGTGTAAACAGCGATTTTTGAGTTACAGTTGATTCGATTCCCCCCGGGCTTCACCGAATTTCTCTCTCTCCTTGGTTCCACTTTGCCGGGCAAAATATGATTGAATGGGCTTCATTTTCTTCATTTTGTTAACGTTACTGGCAGGGGCATTTGGCGTCTGCACAGTCGTTTTTGAGTGAGGGCAGCTGAGCTGTCATCACAAGAGTTCTGCGCGTTGCAGGTTGCAGTCGTGGGACTTAAAATAAAATACAAAAAGTTGTAGGACTTGTAGTTTTGTATACTGGTGTGCGAAACTTTGACTCTAGTTTGATCCAATTTGCATGGATTTATTTTAGGCAAAAAATGCGAGGGAAATAGTTGAAAACAGTACTCGCACAGTGTGCTCCTAAATTATTTTTTCTGATCGCACAAAACAATTTTTATTCGCAAATGTGAGTAAAATGGTGGCACCTTAGAGCCCTGGATCTAGTGGTCCCTGGTCTGGGAGGTTGAGGGGTCTACTGGAACAGGAACCCTTATGAGCTGTGTTCAGTTCTCAGTGAGGAAACAGATTATTCTCCCTTCAGGTTATCAGATGTGTATTGTTTTTCTTTTTGGGGGAACATGAGCTTTTGTTGTGTTTGTTAACTGTTGTTTTTCCTGTGACGTATGGTACAGTAGGCTATTCTCACTGTCTATTGTGTAGTCACCTGTTACCTGTCTAT
>NC_140260.1:866902-871902 GCF_949987555.1 Borostomias antarcticus | reverse complement strand
TTCTCCACTATTCCAATGAATTCCGGGGGTTGGAGCTTAAAATAAATGAATTTGAAAATGTACCACTCACGAAGGACCACCCTACTGTCCGTGTATTAACTTGCTCGAATAGTTCACACCACCCCAATTTTATCTTCCCTTCATTGGCTACCTATTCAGTTCTGAGTTCATTTTAAAATTCTGGTGCTCACTTTTAAAGCCCTCCATGGTCAATCCCCCATCTACATCTCTGACCTCCTCCACCTCTACACCCCTAGTCGTGCGCTTAGATCCGCACAGCTTGAGCTCCTGGTCATCCCTCGTACCCATTTAAAGACCAAGGGTGATCACTCTTTCCAGTCTGTAGCCCCTACCCTCTGGAATGCTCTTCCCCCGCCTTTACGTGCACTTGACTCCCTTACTGCTTTTAAAAAACAGCTCAAGACATTTTTATTCAGACAGGCTTTTACTTGACCCTCTTTTCTCTGATTTAACCCTTTCTATTTTGGTGTTTTACTGTTCTTTTTGCACTGTACCTTTATTGTATGTTACTGTGTGTTGCCATGTTAGACAGGCTTTTACTTGACCCTCTTTTATTTGTGTTTTTATCTTTTATTTTTTGGCGTGTTGTTCTACTATTCTCTTGCACTGTCACTTTTACTGTATTTTACTGTGTTGCTATGTGTGTGAAGCACTTTGTGATCCCTATCTGTGAAAGGTGCTATACAAATAAACTTATTATTATTATTATTATTATTATTATCCCCCTGCATGCTCTATTTTATTCACTTTTGTAATGTTTTAAATTCAGATCTTATCTTGTCATGTTGAGAAGAGACACAATTCTGTGTAGAGATTTGAAAACAGTGAAATGGTCCTCAGGACTCCTCAGGAAATGACTTCTGTCTTCCTTGAACTGGAGCTAATCCCAGTTCCAGAGTCTACAAACATTCCCATTCCCATTTGGACATTCCCTCTCCTTCCCACAGGAAGGAGACACACGCACACACACACACACACACACACACACACACACACACACACACACACACACACACACACACACAAGATAGCATCACATTTGCCCTGTGATTAGGTACGGAACAGGAAATTAGTCCAAAAATGAATTAAATGAGGAATGAGAGAGGTTGATGCGTTTTGGAGCCGGCCAATAGGAGCAGCCTGCTGAGGCCCGCTGAGAGGAACACAACGTGTGACTGACTCTACAGCTCAGCGATTGGTTATTATCAGTCTGTCACTTCCACTACACGGACTCAATCACACTACTAACTCAGGGGGCTCACTCACACTACTAACTCAGGAGACTCACTCACACTACTAACTCAGGAGACTCACTCACACTACTAACTCAGGAGACTCACTCACACTACTAACTCAGGAGACTCACTCACACTACTAACTCAGGAGACTCACACTACTAACTCAGGAGACTCACACTACTAACTCAGGAGACTCACTCACACTACTAACTCAGGAGACTCACTCACACTACTAACTCAGGAGACTCACTCACACTACTAACTCAGGAGACTCACTCACACTACTAACTCAGGAGACTCACACTACTAACTCAGGAGACTCACTCACAGTACTAACTCAGGAGACTCACACTACAAACTCAGGAGACTCACTCACACTACTAACTCAGGAGACTCACACTACTAACTCAGGAGACTCAATCACACTACTAACTCAGGAGACTCACTCACAGTACTAACTCAGGAGACTCACACTACAAACTCAGGAGACTCACTCACACAACTCAGGAGACTCACACTACTAACTCAGGAGATTCAATCACACTACTAACTCAGGAGAAGGAGACTCACACTACAAACTCAGGAGACTCACTCGCACTACTGACTCAGGAGACTCAATCGCACTACTAACTCAGGAGACTCACTCACACTACTAACTCAGGAGACTCACTCGCACTACTGACTCAGGAGACTCAATCGCACTACTAACTCAGGAGACTCACACTACTAACTCAGGAGACTCACACTACTAACTCAGGAGACTCACACTACTAACTCAGGAGACTCACACTACTAACTCAGGAGACTCACACTACTAACTCAGGAGACTCACACTACTAACTCAGGTTAAGACCGAGCGACCGGCCCATGTCATGAGATTGTATTTTTGAAGATCTGAACTGATGTAATATCATTAGATTAAATGTACCGGTAAGTTAGATCAGTTTGGCTTGTGCCTAAGCTAACTACAGTAATACCTATTAAAGCTAACTGTATTATAGTAAATGACAAACACAACACAGCCTATTATGTAGCTATGTAGCTTCGTTCACACAAAGAAGGATGGAGGCACACTGCCAACGCAAACTGAGCTCACTGTGATTGCACATCGCTAACCAGGTTCATAAGTCAGTCAGAGAACGTTGACAGTAGTAGACATGTATCTGGACTGTGCACAGCTTAAGTATAGTATACTGTACAAGTATAGTAATGAATGTACACCCTCATAGTCAATAGAAGAGAGAGAGAGAGAGAGAGGAAGAGAGAGACAAAGAGAGAGAGAGGAGACCCAGCACTACTGAACACCTCCAGCACAATCTCCATATGAGTATCATATGCATACAGCCAGACAACCAGCCAGCCAGCCAGCCAGACAGACAGACAGACACGCACATACACACACACACACACACACACACACACACACACACACACACACACACACACACACACACACACACACACAGACCAGACAGGCAGACCAGACAGAGGGTCAGACAGACAGACTAGACTGCAGCACTGCTGCCTGGAGCGCTGCTATCAAAGCACCAGACTACAGAGATACAGAGATACAGCACAGGCCCCTGACACACCAACCAGCACACAGAACCAACACACACACACACACACACACACACACACACCACACACACTTATGTGTCTCTTATGAGGCTTCCTTGACATTCCTCTCCTCAGAGCTGCTCTGGGCCAGAAGAGCCTGGTTTCCTCTCCTCAGAGCTGCTCTGTGCCAGACGAGCCTGGTTTCCTCTCCTCAGAGCTGCTCTGGGCCAGACGAGCCTGGTTTCCTCTCCTCAGAGCTGCTCTGGGCCAGACGAGCCTGGTTTCCTCTCCTCAGAGCTGCTCTGGGCCAGAAGAGCCTGGTTTCCTCTCCTCAGAGCTGCTCTGGGCCAGACGAGCCTGGTTTCCTCTCCTCAGAGCTGCTCTGGGCCAGACGAGCCTGGTTTCCTCTCCTCAGAGCTGCTCTGGGCCAGACGAGCCTGGTGCAGCTGAGCTGGAAATAACAAGCCCAGGATCTGCTCTGGACTCTGCCAACCCACGGATACGATTTCTCCCTGTGGATCAATAAGGCATCTACGAACTGAACACCCAATCATATAGGCCTGATTACCTCCGCCCCAGATGTTTTCGGTGGCGTACATGCATGTGTGTGTGTGTGTGTATGCGTGAGTGTGTTTGTCTGTTAGCAGGATTAGGCAAAAACTACAGGACCGATTTCCATGAAACTCGGTGGAAGGATGTAGCATGGTCCAACTTAGAAACCATTAGCTTTTGGAGCAGGTCTGAAGCATGGGTCGGGTCCATGGGCCACCCAAACACGGCCGGCCATTCACCTCCATTCATTTTTTAGACTAGGATTACGCAAAAAACTACCAGACTGCTTTTCATGAAATTTGGTGGAGGGGTGTAGCATGGGCCAGTTTAGAACCCATTCAATTTTGGAGACACAGAGCCACAAAATGCATTCAGGGGCAGAGGTCTGTGCTCTCTGAGCACCATTTCATATTTGTGTAACGTGATAATGTATTTGTACTGTACCTGCTCTACCTGAGGCTGAGGGGTTGTTGTTGAAACTACTGTAAAAAGGAGTTGAATTGGAGTGAAAGTGAGACTGGGCAGTGTGTGTGTGTGTGTGTGTGTGTGTGTGTGTGTGTGTGTGTGTGTGTGTGTGTGTGTGTGTGCGTGCGTGCGTGTGTGCCACCACCGAGTCAACAAGTCTATTATTCCTCTGGGGTCAGAAGGAAAAATAGAAGGTCAGAGAGGAGAGAGAAAGAGAAGGTCATACTACACACCCATCACTGTGGACACACACACACAGCTTGGACACACACACACACACACAGCTTGGAAGAAACACACACACAGCTACCCGTAGCTACAGCAATACAAGCTGCGGTGAGCACATCTGTATAATGGCAAATAAATAGAAATGTGAATAGATTGTGAAGTGTTGTAGCTCTTGCAGGGTTGTGGGGTGGGCTTGTTGATGGCTGACCGGTAGGTCTGAGTAGCGGTATGCTCTTACCTTGCTGGGGATGCGAGCTGTGAGCAGGTAGGCTCGATGAGACGCCAGCACCTGGGAGGAAAACACAGAGAAGGAGAGAAAGACTCATTCAATTGCAAAAGACAAAAGAACAATGGCTGACAATCCCCAGCTTGACATTTAGGAGGGAAATCTGACAGAGAAGTCAGATGACAGAGGGAGGGAGAGGGAAAAACATCAAGGGACATTTCCACTGAGTCTTCTTTGAAAACAAGATGGCTTCCTTCCAGCAGGACAGTGACAGGTATTTGTTTTGGTTGGCGGACATTTGAAGGAGAAGAGAAGAAGAGGAGAAGAGAAGAGAAGAGAGGAAGAGAGAGAGAGAGAGAGGAGAAGAGAGAGAGGAGAAGAGAAGAAGAGGAGAAGAGAAGAGAAGATAAGAGAAGAGAAGAGAAGAGAAGAGGAGAAGAAGAGAAGAGAAGAGAAGAGAAGAGAAGAGAGGAGAAGAGAAGAGAAGAAGAGGAGAGAAGAGAAGAGAAGAGAAGAGAGGAGAAGAGAAGAGAAGAGAAGAGAAGAGAAGAGAAGAGGAGAGAAGAGAAGAAGAGAAGAGAAGAGAAGAGAAGAGAAGAGAAGAGAGAAGAGAAGAGAAGAGAAGAGGAGAAGAAGAGAAGAGAAGAGAGAGAAGAGAAGAGAAGAGAAGAGAAGAGAAGAGAAGAGAAGAGAAGAGAAGAGAAGAGAAA
>NC_140260.1:851563-861563 GCF_949987555.1 Borostomias antarcticus | reverse complement strand
TGACAGGACAGCAGATTACCTTACATTTAGCCTATCAATCTGAACAACTTTCGTTTTTTGTAACATGTTTTTCATGAAGGCTAATGTGCATTTCAGCTAGCTAGCTATCATAACGCTAGCTAGCTGACTTTAGATTTACAAGCAAGTGGAGAGACGATGATGACACTAGCTAGCTTTCATTAAATCGTGTTACCTTTCTGAGGGGGAGTAAAAGAATATGTGAGACAGCCAAGTTCAAATACCTTCTAGTAAAGTTAGCTAACTGCTCCTGCAGAAAGCAGTGAGCTTCTGTGGTGGACTAAACCATTTTGTACATTCTGTTAAGGGGTGTGTAGGAGGCTCAACTATTTAGGGGATTAAAGATCAGTCTCTCAGACTATATTTTCAATCAATTTTAATTTAGTTATGACACCGACTCATTCATTAGAAATGACACAAATACAGACAAAATCACAGGGGTGGCACCTGGGCCACCCCCTAGAATCGCCTGTCTGGTCGCGGTCGCAAGACCAGACATGTCCAATCGACAGGGATAGCCTGGATGTACACCTGTGGGCGTGGTCAGGTGATTGACACATACAACACACGCCAGTCTAATGATAAAGGCTTTATCGTTAGAGTGGTGTGTGTTGGGAAAGGGCAAAAGCACAGTCTAATGACAAAAGTGAAAGCACACTGTTATGATAAACGCACAATCTAATGATAAAAGCACACGCTAATGATAAAAGTGCAGTTTACTGATAAAAGCACACTAATGATGAAAGCACACTTTTAAGGATAAAAGCGCACTCAAATGACAAAAGTGCAGTTTAACGATTAATTTAATGACTAATTGAATGATTAATTTAATGAATAATTGAATTTGATTGCATTTTAATAATTAACACATTTAATTAGATTGCATTTTAATCGATCACACATTTAATTCAATTGCATTTTAATCGACAACATATTTATTTATTAATTTTTGTTACTTCCACCCCTCATAACCGTGAGGGTAAACAAGGAATTGTAGCCCCAAGAAAGGTCAGGAAGGAACAGGGTGTGTGTGTGTGTGTGTGTGTGTCCTCCATCCAAAGCATTACCATCCACAGTAATCCCAATCAAACCAGCACTTGCCCCCCACTCCCCACAGTTACTATGGCAACATCAGCCCGATGTTACAGAGCAGGCTAATACACCCTGAACACACACTGAGAATTCACCAACACAAACATTGGCAAACATGAGACTAATATCTTAGAGACACTGTAATGAAGAACAGATCACGGTATAGTAATAAAGCACCAGCCAGTGGTACTGTACATGCAAACATTATAAGGCCCTAACCAACCCACAGTCTCCACAAGCAAGTTCCACTGCCAACCGACGAAGCAACGAACGACGGCCATCTGAACCATTTCCCACCCAATCGTCTGGAGATTTATCCAATTCCGTTTTAATTAGATCATTTTTCGCTGCCCTCTTGGACATTTCTAACACAGTAGAACTGATCATGGGTTCAGTTCCTGAACATTCCAGTCAGCGAGGCTCCGGTCCAGAACCCAGAACCCATGATCAACTATGAGAGAGGGAGAGAGGAAGAGAGGGAGAGAGAGGGAGAGGAGGAGAGAGGGAGAGGAGGAGAGAGGGAGAGGAGGAGAGAGGGGGGGGGAGGGAGAGGAGGAGAGAGGGAGAGGAGGAGAGAGGGAGAGGAAGAGAGAGGGAGAGGAGGAGAGAGGGAGAGAGGAAGAGAGGAGGAGAGAGGAAGAGAGGAGGGGAGGATGAGAAGAGAGGAGGAGAGAGGGAGAGGAGGAGAGGAGAGAGGAAGAGAGGAGGAGAGGAGGAAAGAAGGAGAGGAGGAGAGGGAAAGAAGCAGGGCTGGAGCTACTGTCCTTCACCAGGCCCAGATATGACCCAGCCCTGCTATCATCCTCTCACACACCAGCACTGGCCCAGATATGACCCAGCCCTGCTATCATCCTCTCACACACCAGCACTGGCCCAGATATGACCCAGCCCTGCTATCATCCTCTCACACACCAGCACTGTGACAGCAGGCTGGCTCACGGACGCTGGCCCCATCTTATCTTCCTCCCGTCTCTGTCTGCTTATGGAACAGTACATGTGTGGATCCATGGCTGGGTTTGGGTTTGCTGCTTGTCTGTTGGTTGGTTGTTCCTTAGAGAGTCTATTTCAAACAGGTCCTGGTCCATTTGAAAGTCAAAACCGTTTCAAAACTCTCTTCTTCTCTGTCAGTATAACGTGACTTCGCCTTGTCTGAGTAAATCAAACACAGTGGAAACATGACGTTCCAGTTAGCGGAACCACGTTCTCAACCCTGACAGATGAGAACAACTTGACTGTACATCCACCTCCACGTTGCCTAATCAAGCACGCGTCCTCCTGCTTCTGAAAGTCTCCTGTGTTGCATAACTGATCCACTCCAGCCACATGAGCGTTTGTTATGGAGATCAGTCTGGGAGCTGAACACGCCTCGTCAGCCCGGCGCTGCGCTAGGGTGAGACAGCAGAGGGGGGGGGGGGGCAGAGGGAGGGAGAGAGGAGAGACAGAGAGAGAGCTGAGTAGACAAAGAATGGAAAGAGAGAGCAGAATGCAAGGACTGGACTGGTGGATCCAACATGGCTGGCCAGCCACGCCCACAAACAGAAGGCCGCGCGCTTCTCATGACCAACTGGTGGACAGGCAGTCGGAGAGGAGGGGAGGGGAGGGTCATCTCTTGGCAACCGTGTGGGTCCCCGGAGCCGCCCTGGGGAGGACTGTTTGCGACCAAGGCCTGTGTTATGGCTAACAGCGCTCACAACGCCGTGCAGGCTCAGCTCAGCTTAGCTCAGCTCAGCGTCCTCCGGGCCTGGGTTCCCTCTCAGCCCTCCGGGCCTGGGTTCCCTCTCAGCCCTCCGGGCCTGGGTTCCCTCTCAGCCCTCCGGGCCTGGGTTCCCTCTCAACCCTCCGGGCCTGGGTTCCCTCTCTACCCTCCGGGCCTGGGTTCCCTCTCTACCCTCCGGGCCTGGGTTCCCTCTCAGCCCTCCGGGCCTGGGTTCCCTCTCTACCCTCCGGGCCTGGGTTCCCTCTCTACCCTCCGGGCCTGGGTTCCCTCTCACGTCTTCTCTCCCTCTCACTCTCCCGCCTCCTCCTCTTCTGGTCTCCCCGCCTATCCTCTCTCTTCTCCCCTCGTCCTCTCTCCTCCCCTCCCCCCCCCCCTCCTCGTCCTCTCTCCCCCCCCCCCCCCCCCCCCCTCCTCTCCTCTCTCTTCCCCCCCCCCCCCCCCCTCCTCTCCTCTCTCTTCTCACCCTCTCACAACGTGCTCTGTCCCCTGGCGTCTCACCCCACGGCCCCCCTGTCAGCCTCACTGTGGGGGGGGGGGGAGAGACTGACTGGGGGGGAGGAGAGAGACTGACTGTGGGGGAGGAGAGAGACTGACTGGGGGGGGGAGAGAGACTGACTGGGGGGGGGGGGGGGGGAGACTGACTGGGGGGGAGGAGAGAGACTGACTGGGGGGGGGGAGAGAGACTGACTGGGGGGGGGGAGAGAGACTGACTGGGGGGGAGGAGAGAGACTGACTGGGGGGGGGGAGAGAGACTGACTGGGGGGGAGGAGAGAGACTGACTGGGGGGGGGGAGAGAGACTGACTGGGGGGGGGGAGAGAGACTGACTGGGGGGGAGGAGAGAGACTGACTGGGGGGGGGAGAGAGACTGACTGGGGGGGGGGAGAGAGACTGACTGGGGGGGAGGAGAGAGACTGACTGGGGGGGGGGAGAGAGACTGACTGTGGGGGGGGGGGGAGAGACTGACTGGGGGGGAGGAGAGAGACTGACTGGGGGGGAGGAGAGAGACTGACTGGGGGGGGGGAGAGAGACTGACTGGGGGGGAGGAGAGACTGACTGGGGGGGAGGAGAGAGACTGACTGTGGGGGGGGGAGAGAGACTGACTGGGGGGGAGGAGAGAGACTGACTGGGGGGGGGAGAGAGACTGACTGGGGGGGGGGAGAGAGACTGACTGGGGGGGAGGAGAGAGACTGACTGGGGGAGAGAGACTGACTGGGGGGGGGGAGAGAGACTGACTGGGGGGGAGGAGAGAGACTGACTGGGGGGGGGGAGAGAGACTGACTGTGGGGGGGGGGGGAGAGACTGACTGGGGGGGGGAGAGAGACTGACTGGGGGGGGGGGAGAGAGACTGACTGGGGGGGGGGAGAGAGACTGACTGTGGGGGGGGGGGAGAGACTGACTGGGGGGGGGAGAGAGACTGACTGGGGGGGAGGAGAGAGACTGACTGGGGGGGAGGAGAGAGACTGACTGGGGGGGGGGAGAGAGACTGACTGGGGGGGAGGAGAGAGACTGACTGGGGGGGGGGGGGAGAGACTGACTGGGGGGGGGGAGAGAGACTGACTGGGGGGGGGGAGAGAGACTGACTGGGGGGGAGGAGAGAGACTGACTGGGGGGGGGGAGAGAGACTGACTGGGGGGGGGGAGAGAGACTGACTGTGGGGGGGGGGAGAGACTGACTGGGGGGGGGAGAGAGACTGACTGGGGGGGGGGAGAGAGACTGACTGGGGGGGAGGAGAGAGACTGACTGGGGGGGGGGAGAGAGACTGACTGGGGGGGGGGAGAGAGACTGACTGGGGGGGAGGAGAGACTGACTGGGGGGGAGGAGAGAGACTGACTGGGGGGGGGGAGATAGACTGACTGGGGGGGGGAGGAGAGACTGACTGGGGGGGAGGAGAGAGACTGACTGGGGGGGAGGAGAGAGACTGACTGGGGGGGAGGAGAGACTGACTGGGGGGGGGGAGAGAGACTGACTGGGGGGGAGGAGAGACTGACTGGGGGGGGGGAGAGAGACTGACTGGGGGGGAGGAGAGACTGACTGGGGGGGGGGAGAGAGACTGACTGGGGGGGAGGAGAGACTGACTGGGGGGGGGGAGAGAGACTGACTGGGGGGGAGGAGAGACTGACTGGGGGGGAGGAGAGAGACTGACTGGGGGGGGGGAGGGAGACTGACTGGGGGGGGGAGAGAGACTGACTGGGGGGGGAGAGAGACTGACTGGGGGGGGGGAGAGAGACTGACTGGGGGGGGGGGGGGACTGACTGGGGGGGAGGAGAGTGAGCCTGGCTGCCTGGCAGGCGGTTCACCCCCCCGGTTCTGGGGCTGTTCTGTCTTGTTAGGGGGCCAAGCAGGATGTACGAGGCACCCTGTTGTTATTGGTAGTTTTCCTATTATTCATCTAATAAAGAAAAGTTTCCCACACACTGTCTCTACTTGCAATAAGGTTTATTCACAATAGACGTTTCGGTACTATGACCTTCATCAGTGTTACTATTATTAATCTGCCATGGAAGTCTATGACACCAGCTATAACCAACTGGTTGCTTTTTATGAAATTTTGGCCAATGGTAGAGGATCATGCGAAGAGGCCATGGAACAAGTCTTACATCGATTGGCCAAAGGGGGGCGCTATAGTAAATGTTTGAAATGGCAAACTTTGAACAGGCATATCTCATGCCCCTTTTGACCTAGAGTCGTGGAACACACATACTCTCCTTATGAGGAACAAGTTTGCCTCAAGAACTCATAACTTCCGGTGACTTCGATTTTCTGCCTTTTTTTTTTTTTTATATTATAGAGAGCTAATTTCCTGTTTAGGCCTAACCGCCATGCAGATTTTCCCAAACTTGGTACACTGTTACCAGGGCATGCCAAATGGTCACTGGAGAAAGATGAAGCTGATTGGCCATAGGGTGGCGCTTTAGCAAGCTAAAATGATTAAAAGTGGCTAAAATGCAAACAATTGCTGGAGCGCACCCTGTGGCCAAATGTGGTTCATAATTCTTGTATGAGTAGAGCATGTCATGCTCTTATACAACCTATAATTTACTAATTGGACAAGAAATTATCAGATTCCATTGTCGATATAAGCGTTTTTGTGCAAAGCCACCCCATCGTGCTTTTATTGTATTTTCATTGCTATTTTCATATGACCACATATTATAATAGCTGAAATGTGACTATGGTGCATGATGCATTTGTTGCGTTGGCCCGTGTTATTGCTGCTTGCAGCTATATTTGTTTATAGCCATGTCCATTCTCTGATAAGTAAGATAGTAAGATAATAATAAAATAAGATACATGTCTTATTGTATTCTTGTCTCTCAGGCAATACTTGTCTTCCTGTGTGTGATGCGTGTTCTGTGTGTGATGCGTGTTCTGTGTGTGATGCGTGTTCTGTGTGTGATGCGTGTTCTGTGTGTGATGCGTGTTCTGTGTGTGATGCGTGTTCTGTTCTCTGCTGGGCGGATCCAGAGTGTTTTCCTCCTTCACCGCCCCGCCTGGGGAGGTTCTCACCTCCTTCACCGCCCCGTCTGGGGAGGTTCTCACCTCCTTCACCGCCCCGTCTGGGGAGGTTCTCACCTCCTTCACCGCCCCGTCTGGGGAGGTTCTCACCTCCTTCACCGCCCCGCCTGGGGAGGTTCTCACCTCCTTCACTGCCCCGTCTGGGGAGGTTCTCCTTCACTGCCCCGTCTGGGGAGGTTCTCCTTCACTGCCCCGTCTGGGGAGGTTCTCACCTCCTTCACTGCCCCGTCTGGGGAGGTTCTCCTTCACTGCCCCGTCTGGGGAGGTTCTCCTTCACTGCCCCGTCTGGGGAGGTTCTCACCTCCTTCACCGCCCCGCCTGGGGAGGTTCTCACCTCCTTCACTGCCCCGTCTGGGGAGGTTCTCACCTCCTTCACCGCCCCGTCTGGGGAGGTTCTCACCTCCTTCACCGCCCCGTCTGGGGAGGTTCTCACCTCCTTCACTGCCCCGTCTGGGGAGGTTCTCACCTCCTTCACTGCCCCGTCTGGGGAGGTTCTCACCTCCTTCACTGCCCCGTCTGGGGAGGTTCTCACCTCCTTCACCGCCCCGTCTGGGGAGGTTCTCACCTCCTTCACCGCCCCGTCTGGGGAGGTTCTCACACACTAGCAATCATTCCTGTTCATCTTCTGTGTACCAGACTGGATCAGCACATACAGTACTTGGACCAGACGCACAGCGAGGCTGCACACACACACACACACACACACACACACACACACACACACCCACACACACACACACACACACACACACACACACACACAGCGGTCTTATCTTGAAGTTATCGCACATGATGTAACACACAGCAACTCAGAGGTCCAGCCGCCCCTCAGGAGTTGTTGTGTGCTCCGGGGTTCTCTGAGGACGCTGGGACCACTACCACACGTCTGGGGCTCACTCTGACAGATACACAGCGCTCTGCACAATCACAGCCTAATGGAATGGGGAGAATGGGCTGTGTGTGTGTGTGTGTGTGTGTGTGTGTGTGTGTATCAACCAGAATGAGCACTCTTCAGTCTCTCTGTTACTCAGCCTAGAGCAGCCAAATCATAGACTACTATTATACAGTATCATGAATATCAAACCTACAACTTGAGATCCTTATTTTCATAACACTGACCAGGCCACTCCCCACTCATAACACTGACCAGGCCACTCCCCACTCATAACACTGACCAGGCCACTCCCCACTCATAACACTGACCAGGCCACTCCCCACTCATAACACTGACCAGGCCACTCCCCACTCATAACACTGACCAGGCCACTCCCCACTCATAACACTGACCAGGCCACTCCCCACTCATAACACTGACCAGGCCACTCCCCACTCATAACACTGACCAGGCCACTCCCCACTCATAACACTGAACAGGCCACTCCCCACTCATAACACTGACCAGGCCACTCCCCACTCATAACACTGACCAGGCCACTCCCCACTCATAACACTGACCAGGCCACTCCCCACTCATAACACTGACCAGGCCACTCCCCACTCATAACACTGACCAGGCCACTCCCCACTCATAACACTGACCAGGCCACTCCCCACTCATAACACTGACCAGGCCACTCCCCACTCATAACACTGACCAGGCCACTCCCCACTCATAACACTGACCAGGCCACTCCCCCCTCATAACACTGACCAGGCCACACAAACACACAGACACACAAACTCTCGACAAACACACACACCATTCAACAAACACACACCAAATAATTTCAATTACTTCAATATTGGCAAGCATTTTACCAACCATCTTATTAAGTACAACCCACAATGGAGGTACTGTTAGCCAAATGGTTAGGCTGCCCCCCCCCCCCAACCCCTCCCACACACACACACACACACACACACACACACACGCACACACTACAGCCAGCTAACTCAATTTGATTGGCTCTGCGTCGATTCACCCTGGGCAACCAAAGCTGCTGACGGTGCAGTTGGTGACAGAGCCTCTGCAGATTCCTACTGCGCCACGAGCAGCAGACAATAGAGGACCCAGACCAGGAGACCAGGAGCCCAGGAGCCCAGGAGACTAGGAGACTAGGAGACAAGGAGACCAGGAGACTAGGAGCCCAGGAGACTAGGAGCCCAGGAGACTAGGAGACTAGGAGACCAGGAGACTAGGAGACTAGGAGACCAGGAGACCAGGAGACCAGGAGACTAGGAGACTAGGATTCTAGGAGACTAGGAGACTAGGAGACTAGAAGACTAGGAGCCCAGGAGACCAGGAGCCCAGGAGACTAGGAGACTAGAAGACTAGGAGACCAGGAGACTAGGAGACTAGGAGACTAGGATTCTAGGAGACTAGGAGACTAGGAGACTAGAAGACTAGGAGACCAGGAGACCAGGAGCCCAGGAGACTAGGAGACTAGGATCCTAGGATTATAGGAGACTAGGAGACTAGGAGACTAGAAGACTAGGAGACCAGGAGACCAGGAGACCAGGAGCCCAGGAGACTAGGAGACTAGGATCCTAGGATTCTAGGAGACCAGGAGTCCAGGAGCACAGGCTGGGCCACAGGCCTGCCCACTCTCAAACACAGGGTCCTCCAGACAGAGCTTCCTGCTTCCTGTCTCAGAGACTCCTATGCTGCCCCGCCCCTCTCTGGTCTCGTCCATATCAGAGGAGGAAAACCCCAGGGTGGAGACGGACGGCTGTAGAAGGACAGAGGGACGCTGGCTCTGCCCCCTCCTCCGGTCAGGAGGTCCCATCAGGCAGGTCAGCTGAGCCCAGTGGGGTCGACCCACTCACGCGCACTCATGTTCTGTCATAGCCACGTGGCACGGAACCACGATGGCACATGTGTCCTGTCATTGATATGAGCATGGATGAGGACATGGATGAGGACCACAGAGCGATCGGCGATTTTTGATGATCCCTAGTGTGTGTGTGTGTGTGTGGGAGGACACTGAGGGTCCATCGCTGAGGGGGTGGTCCTGCTGGCTTCGGGGACAGAGATAAGAACCTCTGATTCATTCATGACTCTGGCTGCCAGCTCCAACACAACGCTACCGCTAACAGAGATTAACCTACAGTAGCCTCGCCAGACAGTCAGACAGACAGACAGTCAGACAGACAGACAGACAGACAGACAGACACAGACAGACAGACAGACAGACAGACAGACAGACAGACACAGACAGACGGACAGATCTTAATCCTCGGGAGGAAATGGTTGTATTACAGCAGTAAGGGCAACAAAAATGCACAGTCAGGATTAAAACAAATGAACAGTCAGTCTACAAAATATACAACAATGATGTACAAGAGCCTAGCCTAGCCTGGCCTAGCCTAGCCTGTCCTGTGTTGTCCTGTCCTAGCCTGTCCTGTCCTAGCCCAGCCTAGCCTAGCCTAGCCTAGCCTCTCCTGTCCTGTCCTGTCCTGTCCTGTCCTGTCCTGTCCTGTCCTGTCCTGTCCTGTCCTAGCCTAGCCTTGCCTGTCCTGTCCTGTCCTGTCCTGTCCTGTCCTGTCCTGTCCTGTCCTGTCCTAGCCTAGCCTAGCCTGTCCTGTCCTGTCCTGTCCTGTCCTGTCCTGTCCTAGCCTAGCCTAGCCTAGCCTGTCCTGTCCTGTCCTAGCCTAGCCTGTCCTGTCCTGTCCTGTCCTAGCCTAGCCTGTCCTGTCCTGTCCTGTCCTAGCCTAGC
>NC_140260.1:779063-846563 GCF_949987555.1 Borostomias antarcticus | reverse complement strand
ACACCGTACACCACATCATTATGAACACCACACCGTACACCACATCATTATGAACACCACACCACACACCACATCATTATGAACACCACACCGTACACCACATCATTATGAACACCACACCACACCGTACACCATATATGAACACCACACCACACCACACACCACATCATTATGAACACCACACCACACCGTACACCATATATGAACACCACACCACACCGTACACCACATCATTATGAACACCACACCACACCACACACCACATCATTATGAACACCACACCGCACCGTACACCACATCATTATGAACACCACACCACACCACACACCACATCATTATGAACACCACACCACACCGTACACCACATCATTATGAACACCACACCGTACACCACATCATTATGAACACCACACCACACCGTACACCACATCATTATGAACACCACACCGTACACCACATCATTATGAACACCACACCACACCGTACACCACATCATTATGAACACCACACCGTGCACCACATCATTATGAAGCCGTTTTATTGTTTCAGTAAATAGGATGCTGAAGGAATTGTTCACAGCGATAAAGGATAGTCAGTCCATGGTTCTGGGGTTAGGGACAGACAGTGGTTGAAAACATGCTGGCTTCTCCAGAAAGCTCACGCTGCTGGGCAAACACACGCCTACACACACACACACACACACACACACACACACAAACAAACACACACACACACACACACACACACGCCCACACACACACAGACACACACACACACTCACACACACACACACACGCACACACACTCCGGTCTGCAGCTCCATCGTGGGAATCTGAGGTCTTCAATGGGAATTTACATTTTTTCTCAATTGTTTACACACAAATACTGGTACAGTACTTATGACACAATGACCACAACATGTAACTCAGGCACCAACCCCCTGAACCAATTCTGCTAAACTACAAGCACAATTCCTGCTTTACACTCAAATTGCAGTTCTAAAACACACTTTTTTCAAAACACTACACACAATTCTCTGCATTTGGCATAATTTTCATGAAGAAAATCTCTTGTTTTCACAAGGAACACACTGTCATTCAAAATTCTAAGTTAATTTCCCTACTATGCACACTGACTCATCACATGGGCAAACACCTGTCACACAGTTTTACAATTAGCAATCAGAGCTGTAGCATAAAAGGGCAACAGGTGAGCTCTTCTGTTTTGGAGCAATGGAGCCAACATTGGAAACAGAGGCAGAGCCAGAGGAGTGAGGGTAAGAGGACGAGGACGAGGAGGACGGGGAGGACGAGGACGAGGACGAGGACGAGGACGAGGACGAGGACGAGGACGAGGACGAGGAGGACGGGGAGGACGAGGACGAGGAGGGCCAAGGACCGTAAGCTCTGATGAGATCCGAGCCACTTTGGTTGACCATGTGGTCCATGTGGTCAACCATGGTCTAACAATGAGAGAGGCTGGCCAACCATGGTCTAACAATGAGAGAGGCTGGCCAACCATGGTCTAACAATGAGAGAGGCTGGGCAACCATGGTCTAACAATGAGAGAGGCTGGCCAACCATGGTCTAACAATGAGAGAGGCTGGTCAACCATGGTCTAACAATGAGAGAGGCTGGCCAACCATGGTCTAACAATGAGAGAGGCTGGGCAAAGAGTACAGCCACATTTGAGCAGGTACACTGTAGCATCCATCATCCGGACTTTCCGAAATGAGAATGGGTAAGAAATATACTCTCACTAGAATTAGCATATCAATACAGTACTCAATGAGTACAGTAGTACAGTATTGCCTGTGGACTGTTCTGTAGGACTGTAAAAATAAAGTATGTTTCAAGTATTTGGGAAATGTATTCCTACTTTGTATTCCTACACAGTATTTACAGTATTTCACTATTTGTATTGCAGAACTGAAAGGTTACCAACACAAGGTGGTCGGGAACGTCTTCTGTCTCCTGAACAGGAAACTGAAATCATGAACATGGTCCTAGAAAATAACGGCATAACATTACGGCAAATACAAAGAAAAACAATGAGATATTTCAAAATATTGATAAGGTAATCTTATCAGCACTGGACCGTGTCTTGCGCAGAAATAATGTGAGGATGAAGCAGGTCTACGGTATGCCATTTGAACGCAACTCAGAAAGAGTCAAAGAATTGTGATATAACTATGTGCAAGTAAGTCCTATACAATCCCTCAACTGATGCATACTCTCAACACTGTATAAATTATACATATTTCAGTATTGTAATCATAATGGTTGTGCTTCACAATAGTGACCACTCCATGTGTATTTGTGATATTGTCATGTGTGTTTCAGAGTCCTGGAGCTGGAGCTGGCTGCAGTGGAGCACCAGTTCATCCTCACTGATGAGGTTGGATTCAACCTCACAAAGAGACGAAGGAGGGGGAGGAATATGATCGGCCAGCGTGTCATTGTTGAAGTCCCTGGCCAGCGCGTCATTGTTGAAGTCCCTGGCCAGCGTGTCATTGTTGAAGTCCCTGGCCAGCGTGTCATTGTTGAAGTTCCTGGCCAGCGTGTCATTGTTGAAGTCCCTGGCCAGCGTGTCATTGTTGAAGTCCCTGGCCAGCGTGTCATTGTTGAAGTCCCTGGCCAGCGTGTCATTGTTGAAGTTCCTGGCTAGCGTGTCATTGTTGAAGTCCCTGGCCAGCGTGTCATTGTTGAAGTCCCTGGCCAGCGTGTCATTGTTGAAGTCCCTGGCCAGCGTGTCATTGTTGAAGTTCCTGGCCAGCGTGTCATTGTTGAAGTCCCTGGCCAGCGTGTCATTGTTGAAGTCCCTGGCCAGCGTGTCATTGTTGAAGTCCCTGGCCAGCGTGTCATTGTTGAAGTTCCTGGCTAGCGTGTCATTGTTGAAGTTCCTGGCCAGCGTGTCATTGTTGAAGTCCCTGGCCAGCGTGTCATTGTTGAAGTCCCTGGCCAGCGTGTCATTGTTGAAGTCCCTGGCCAGCGTGTCATTGTTGAAGTCCCTGGCCAGCGCGGAGGCAACATCACGATGTGTGCAGCGATTCCCCACCACGGCGTCATCCATCACCATGCTACCCTTGGCCCCTACAACACTGCCCATCTGATCACATTCCTGGACACCCTACACAACACACTCATTCCACCAGACCAGACAGATGGCCCAGAGCAGCTCAGGTACGTTGTCATTTGGGACAAGGTAAGTTTCCAGCGGGCTGCTCTGGTTCCTAACTGGTTCACTGCCCACCCACGCTTTCTAGTTCTTTATCTCCCTCCATATTCTCCATTCCTCAATCCTATTGAGGAATTTTTTTCTACCTGGAGATGGAAAGTGTATGACTGAAATCCACAAACGCGTATACCTCTTCTCCAAGCTATGCAAGACGCATGTGGAGATAGAGCAGTTGATGCTTTTCATGGCTGGATTCTCCATGCTAGGTGATATTTCCCCCGCTGCTCGGCCAGGGAAAACCTTGCTTGTGATGTGGATGAGGTTCTGTGGCCAGACCCAAACACAAGAGAGGATGCTGCATAGTTTTCTTTTTTACTGTAACTGTATACAGTAAATTATCCTGTTCTTTTGTACAGTATGTAGACCACTATGTGCAACCTTGTGTTGGTTGGGATGTACACTGGGTACATTGTTTTTGTGGGAATAATAAAATATATTTGTTACCGTTTATTTGTGTGTTCTGAGTATAAAAACAATATTCTAAAATATTTTACAACACACTTATGTATGTACTGTCTGTAGTAAGTGTGACACTGAACAAAAAAAGGCCTAAGTCATTATGATGAATGGAGAAGAAGTGTTTTCCATTTATCATAGTGTTTTACACTGAGCACATCAGTGTTCAACTGGTTCTTATAAATGTCTATTCATATGATGGTTTGTGTGTCATTTGGAAACAAAATACCATTTTGAGAAGAAATAACATTGTTTTTAATGTAAAGTTTCATTTTGCAGGAGAATTGAGGGGTTTTGCTCATTGTGTGTGTGTTTTGGGATTTGTGTGTAGAGCAAGGTTATAATAGTTTTGTTTTTTTCATTAGTTTTTATTTTAATATCGTTTTAACATTTTGTTTTCAATTTCAGTTTAGTTTTCATTAGTTTTTAAAGCAGGTTTGCTAGTTTAGTTTAGTTTTTATTTTTGGAAAATGCTTAGTTTTAAGTTTAGTTTTTCTTAGTTTCAGTATTAGTTTTAGTTTTTTATTCTTCTGTGCTAGCCTCGTGAGACCATCCTGATCTCGCGAGCTCACGTTGTTACACTCCGTGTGAAACAAACCATCTGGCGCACGTCAGGTTACTTCTGCGCAGGGGCACAGCTAAAGAAAAAAATAGAGGATAGATTTCATATCCACCCAAAATACTACACTTGTATATGAAATGAAAAAGACTAAAACTAAGGACATTTTCTCAATAATTTTAGTTTATTTTACTTAGTTTTGTAAACACACAATACAGTTTTAGTTAGTTATCGTTTTTTTGTAAAGCCTAGTTTTTATTTTTATTTCAGTTAACTGAATTTTTTTTTCACACTTAGTTTTAGTTTCTTAGTAAGTTTTGGTTAACTATAATAACCTTGGTGTAGAGTTCTGAGAGTATGAGGCATGCATTCAGAAAATGTGTGTAAACAATCGAGAAACTGTAATACACAACTCTGGATTCAACGGTGCGTTAAAGGTAGGATGGTGGAACACCTCCATGGCCCCAGACTCATCTGGCAGGTCCAGGTCTTCCAGCACACACACTGGTATGAAGGTGTGATGTTTGCTCTCCGCTCACCAGGGCTCCTCCAGCCCTCTGGAACTGCACGCGACAGGAAGGGCATGGTGTGATGATTACACACACACACCTTCACCACACACACGCTGACCACACACGTTCACCACACACACGTTCACCACACACACATTCCCCACACACACATGTTCCCCGCACACACACATTCACCACACACACGTTCATCACACACACGTTCACCACACACACACGTTCACCACACACGTTCACCACACACACATGTTCACCACACACACACGTTCACCACACTGCCTCCAATAGATGCTTGACAGAACAGGACATACAGACTAGTGGTTCTATCAAACTAGAACAGGACATAAAGACTAGTGGTTCTATCAAACTAGAACAGGACATAAAGACTAGTGGTTCTATCAAACCAGAACAGGACATACAGACTAGTGGTTCTATCAAACCAGAACAGGACATAAAGACTAGTGGTTCTATCAAACTAGAACAGGACATAAAGACTAGTGGTTCTATCAAACCAGAACAGGACATAAAGACTAGTGGTTCTATCAAACTAGAACAGGACATAAAGACTAGTGGTTCTATCAAACCAGAACAGGACATACAGACTAGTGGTTCTATCAAACCAGAACAGGACGTACAGACTAGTGGTTCTATCAAACTAGAACAGGACATAAAGACTAGTGGTTCTATCAAACCAGAACAGGACATACAGACTAGTGGTTCTATCAAACCAGAACAGGACATACAGACTAGTGGTTCTATCAAACCAGAACAGGACAAAAAGACTAGTGGTTCTATCAAACCAGAACAGGACATAAAGACTAGTGGTTCTATCAAACCAGAACAGGACATACAGACTAGTGGTTCTATCAAACCAGAACAGGACATACAGACTAGTGGTTCTATCAAACCAGAACAGGACAAAAAGACTAGTGGTTCTATCAAACCAGAACAGGACATAAAGACTAGTGGTTCTATCAAACCAGAACAGGACATACAGACTAGTGGTTCTATCAAACCAGAACAGGACATAAAGACTAGTGGTTCTATCAAACCAGAACAGGACGTACAGACTAGTGGTTCTATCAAACCAGAACAGGACGTACAGACTAGTGGTCTCAGATGGGATAATCTATAAATGTATAAATACTGAGGCACTGAGAGGCATGTTTAAATCAATGGTGATGGATGTGATTGAATGAGCTCAGGTTTTTCCTCCCAGATGCTTGAAATAAGAGATCGGATGGTTGGTGTGTGTTCAGGTTAATAAGAGATCGGATGGTTGGTGTGTGTTCAGGTTAATAAGAGATCGGATGGTTGGTGTGTGTTCAGGTTAATAAGAGATCAGATGGTTGGTGTGTGTTCAGGTTAATAAGAGATCGGATGGTTGGTGTGTGTTCAGGTTAATAAGAGATTGGATGGTTGGTGTGTGTTCAGGTTAATAAGAGATCGGATGGTTGGTGTGTGTTCAGGTTAATAAGAGATCGGATGGTTGGTGTGTGTTCAGGTTAATAAGAGATCGGATGGTTGGTGTGTGTTCAGGTTAATAAGAGATCAGATGGTTGGTGTGTGTTCAGGTTAATAAGAGATCAGATGGTTGGTGTGTGGGCCAAGATAGTTGTGTGTGTGTGTTTCTGGAGGACACACAGGAAGACAGTTGTCTAGACACACACACACACACACACACACACACACACACACACACACACACACACATACTCCCAAATAGATGATGACACATGTCTTTCCACACCTGGACAAGAGGAAGAGATCACATCAACAATAAACAATAAAAAATAAAAACATTAACACAACACAACATTAACTGAGAGCGTCTTTCATTTCAAAACATCTCACCAGGCAGGGGAGGAGGGAAGGTGAGGAAGGAGTGGTCTACAGGGTTAGGGAGGTGAGGAGGGTGTGGTCTACAGGGTTAGGGAGGTGAGGAGGGTGTGATCTACAGGGTTAGGGAGGTGAGGAGGGTGTGATCTACAGGGTTAGGGAGGTGAGGAGGGTGTGGTCTACAGGGTTAGGGAGGTGAGGAGGGTGTGGTCTACAGGGTTAGGGAGGTGAGGAGGGTGTGGTCTACAGGGTTAGGGAGGTGAGGAGGGTGTGGTCTACAGGGTTAGGGAGGTGAGGAGGGTGTGATCTACAGGGTTAGGGAGGTGAGGAGGGTGTGATCTACAGGGTTAGGGAGGTGAGGAGGGTGTGATCTACAGGGTTAGGGAGGTGAGGAGGGTGTGGTCTACAGGGTTAGGGAGGTGAGGAGGGTGTGGTCTACAGGGTTAGGGAGCTGAGGAGGGTGTGGTCTACAGGGTTAGGGAGGTGAGGAGGGTGTGGTCTACAGGGTTAGGGAGGTGAGGAGGGTGTGGTCTACAGGGTTAGGGAGGTGAGGAGGGTGTGATCTACAGGGTTAGGGAGGTGAGGAGAGTGTGGTCTACAGGGTTAGGGAGGTGAGGAGGGTGTGGTCTACAGGGTTAGGGAGGTGAGGAGGGTGTGATCTACAGGGTTAGGGAGGTGAGGAGGGTGTGGTCCACAGGGTTAGGGAGGTGAGGAGGGTGTGATCTACAGGGTTAGGGAGGTGAGGAGGGTGTGGTCTACAGGGTTAGGGAGGTGAGGAGGGTGTGATCTACAGGGTTAGGGAGGTGAGGAGGGTGTGGTCTACAGGGTTAGGGAGGTGAGGAGGGTGTGATCTACAGGGTTAGGGAGGTGAGGAGGGTGTGGTCTATAGGGTTAGGGTTAGGGAGGTGAGGAGGGTGTGATCTACAGGGTTAGGGAGGTGAGGAAGGAGTGGTCTACAGGGTTAGGGAGGTGAGGAAGGTGAGAAAGGTGTGGTCTACTGTTGGGGACACACTCAACAATCACAGGCAAGACTCTCCTGAGATGGCAGATGTAGTTAATGCAAGTCTAAGGTTGCGTGTCCACCGACAAGCTGTATTTTAGAGCTGGCGCTGTTTTCTCGTAGTTTACAATCAGTAATGAGCTCGGCCGCCATGGATGAATGAACGTATGGGAAACACTGCTCGTTGCTAACGTAGGTGTAAAACATGGGTAGCCTGGCCAGCTCTAAACCCCAGCTCTAGTGCGCTCTAAGAAGCTGTAAGCTTGGCGCTGTTCAGCTACATTCAGCTTGCGGGTGGACACACACCCTAAGCTATTGTGAAATCATTAGATAGGCTTTAAAGCAGCCACAAGGAGTTTTTCCGTTTTTGTTGATTTTAGTGGCACCTGTGGACAAAAGCGGTAGTGTTTTTCCGGAAAGACGACTGCATTTCCCATGAGTACCACCTTTTCCTGTTGTAAATATATCTTGTCTAGCCTAGAATTCATTTCGGAATCAAGCAAAAATATATTACTTGTAGGGGTACAACTAGCAACAGGGTAAATAAATTGTTTCGTCCTTTCAGGACGACCCGAACAGCCGAGCAGATATCTGTAGAATAAAACAGCCAATCTCCTTGTGGACAGCCACGTTGGCTATGTAGGTAATGCAGCATCAGTATTAAAATTAGACTGTTTTATAACCAGTCAAAAACTCCTTGTATTGGGTTTAACTTGTCACTGCCGCTAGAGTGGCGAAAGATTAAATGATAAACAACATGTATTTTTAGTTCGGTTATATATATCACAATTTTGCATAACTAGTGCTGTTAAGACTGCAGCATATTAGTCATTGAGGTTAACCTACTGGAAAACAGCTTCCCCAGCCACTACAGAAGAAGGGGCACTAGGACCCATGGCAGAAGGCCCAGCGGCGGTCCCCTATGAGGCTAGCCTGTAATCTCCAGCACCAGGTCATGACAGGTTAAAACGGCCAGTTGAAAGGATGACACTCGGATGTGGAATTTTACAAGAGAGTCCACTGCAAACAAACCTCCACCATAAGTGTGGGCTAACTAAGAACACTGGCTGGTAGCAGAGGTGGTTTGAGGACTGTGATGGTGGTAGTAGTAGGTTCTCCTGCCTGAAACCTCAAGCACAAATGTCACAATGGGACCGAAAATCCAGGCTTTCCTGTACTTGACACAACTTATCAGTGAAGGAACCAACCTAATAGAGGTGACATCACAGAACCTAATAGAGGTGACATCACAGAACCTAATAGAGGTGACATCACAGAACCTAATAGAGGTTACATCACAGAACCTAATAGAGGTGACATCACAGAACCTAATAGAGGTTACATCACAGAACCTAATAGAGGTGACATCACAGAATCTAATAGAGGTTACATCACAGAACCTAATAGAGGTGACATCACAGAACCTAATAGAGGTTACATCACAGAACCTAATAGAGGTTACATCACAGAACCTAATAGAGGTTACATCACAGAACCTAATAGAGGTGACATCACAGAACCTTATAGAGGTTACATCACAGAACCTAATAGAGGTTACATCACAGAACCTAATAGAGGTTACATCACAGAACCTAATAGAGGTTACATCACAGAAGCATGTGTCATACAGGAAATGTTCAATAGACATGGGTGTGTGACAGATCTGTCTCTGCAGGTAAAATGGAGGAGACCATTCCACAGTTCAGCTGCTAGTATGTGAGTCTTAAACCGGAGGTCACTGATCTTCAGTCTATGAGGAAGAGTGAAGGAAGATTGTAGTAATTAATTAAGTTAGTTGCATTAATTGTTGAGTTAATTATATTAATCCTTTAGGCCTTGTCCTTATACAGTACTTCCCAGCTACTGTGTCTCCGACCAACAGACACACTCACACAAAGAAGTGGTGTGGTTTGCTATGTTCTACTATGGGTTTACACAAGCTAGTAATGGAATGAAATCAAACTTGAATCTGAACCTGTGTTCACACACTAACATTAACACACTTCCGTGCCTTACTTTCTAAGCTACTATACACTTGATTTTGCGTTACTTAACCACCGTTACTTAACAGACTGTTTTCCACATAATAAGTACAGTATACTGTATAAATCCAGAATATAACAGGCAAATACAATATCAATACATTCCAATTCTACAATAATGGATTTAAACTGAGCTTTAAGCCTGCAGAGTAACACTGGAGAAAGTTTATCTACTCTCGTCTGTTAGTGCCACTCCCCTGAGTGCAAACAGGGAGAACCAATATAGTAGTTAACAATTAATGATCGTCTCTGGCTAGGACGCAAGCAGACACACACACACACACGCACGCACGCACACACACACACACTCACGCACACACACACGCACGCACACACGCACACACATACACACACACACACATACACACACCTCCCTCCCTCTATTGACACAGGGATGGAGAGGAAGTGAGACCATGGGTCCAGACCCTCCAGTCAGAGTTGAGTTGGCGAGCTCCGTTTCCTCAGAGAGAGAGAGAGAGAGAGAGAGAGAGAGAGGGAGAGAGAGGGAGAGAAAGAGAGAGAGAGAGAGAGGGAGAGAGAGAGAGAGAGAGAGAGAGAGAGGGAGAAAGAGAGAGAGACAGAGAGAGAGAGAGAGACAGAGAGAGAGAGAGAGAGACAGAGAGAGAGAGAGAGAGACAGAGAGAGAGAGAGAGAGAGGGAGAGAGAGAGAGAGAGAGAGAGAGAGAGAGGGAGAGAGAGAGAGAGAGAGAGAGAGAGAGGGAGAAAGAGAGAGAGACAGAGAGAGAGAGAGAGAGAGAGAGAGAGAGAGGAGAGAGAGAGAGAGAGAGACAGAGAGAGACAGAGAGAGAGAGACAGAGAGAGATAGAGAGACAGAGAGAGAGAGAGACAGAGAGAGACAGAGAGAGAGAGAGAGACAGAGAGAGAGAGAGAGAGAGAGACAGAGAGAGAGAGAGAGACAGAGAGAGAGAGAGACAGAGAGAGACAGAGAGAGAGACAGAGAGAGAGAGAGAGAGAGAGAGAGAGAGAGAGAGAGAGAGAGAGAGAGAGACAGAGAGAGACAGAGAGAGAGACAGAGAGAGAGAGAGACAGAGAGAGAGAGAGAGAGAGAGAGAGAGAGAGAGAGAGAGAGAACACACTGCAGTGCCAACCAGAGCAAAGACAAACATCCCGGTTCAAGGTTGGCCTCCACTAGGCCCACTGGCTAACAGGCGTTTTCCTACTCCGGTGGACTGAGTCAGCTGAAATACTCAAATACTTGCAGAATCTGGCTCCTGAGTTGGTATTATAGCCGCACCCTAACTGAGATAAAGATAGACTGAATAGTTCCAAAGTTATAAGCTACAGTGATAATGAATTAACACCCTCTTTTGTTCAAATCCCTGCGTTTGTTTTGGTTTTATGTGGCCGTTGCAGGAATCAAAAGCACAACCATGGCATTGCAAACGCTTGAGACTGAGCATGGTACCAGCGGGAGTGTACTGGTGCGTCAGTGAGAATGGCTCTGGGGTTGGGGTCCAGTTAAGAGGTTGTAGGAATGCATAACAGTAGGAGCTCTGCACTGCATGTCTCTCTCAATCACTCTCTCTTTCTCTCTCTCTCTCTCTCAGACTTTTTCTCTCTCTCTTGCTGTCTCTCTTTGTCTTTATCTCTGTCTACCCCCCCCTTTCTCTCTCTCTTTCTCTCTCTCTCTCTCTCTTAGACTTTTTCTCTCTCTTTCTCTTGCTGTCTCTCTTTGTCTTTATCTCTGCCCCCCCCCTCTCTCTCTCTCTCTCTTTCTCTCTCTCTCTCTTCACTCAGCTGAAGACCAACCCTGATATGGAGCTGAAAACACTGCTGCAGAAATACCTCTTACTGTATTATCTCTCTTTCTCTCAATCCTCTCGAGCTCCTCTCTCCATCCAGCTGTATCATCCAGGCTCTCTAGGAATCCTGGGAGCCCTGTTATAATGGGGTGATGTTATTACCCAGCCTCCTTCATTCAGCGGATTGAGTGAGAAGGCCAATTACCGAGGGGGTAATTGGTGTCCGTTGGTGTTCTGACATCAAATTCGCTGTTTTATTGATAATTTTATGAAATCAGAGGAGGTGCCTGGGTAAGGACTCTTTCCTTCAGACAAACATTGGACAGACTTCAAACGAAACTCAGAGAGCATGTTTGACCTATTTGTGTTGAAATAGATCATGCATTCATCAGACAGTAATTATTGCACCATCATGGGGTTTCATAGAAACTGTCGGAAGAAAGAAATGGGTAACTGAGCAAGCGGTATTCCATTACAGCAGTGTGTGTGTGTGTGTGTGTGTGTGTGTGTGTGTGTGTGTGTGTGTGTGTGTGTGTGTGTGTGTGTGTGTGAGCTGGGAGGGGGGCGGGGTTGTCGTTTATGTAAAATCCAGTTTGTCGGTGTCTGTTCTGGATACGGTCTCTAGACCAAAATGCTTTGAATGTATTATTTATATATATATACTCTAAAGATCCACCTAGGGCCCTCGTCAATTGTTTTTATTAGTGCGTATAGACCCCCATCTGCTGACCCAGAGTCCATTAAATTGTTAGGGAATTTAATTTCACATCACTCAGACTCAGAAGTGTTAGTTGTGGGTGATTTCAACTTAAATTGGCTAGGCAATGCTTCTGACCATTTTAAAGAAATGACTGCTAGTCTCTATCTAACTCAGCTAATATCCGAGCCCACTAGACCTAACATGAATGACTTCTCGAAAGGATCGTTTATTGATCTAATATTTACAAATAGAGAAGATAGAATTGTGGCCAGTGGTGTGTTTGACTTGGCTATTAGTGATCACTGTCCCACGGCATGTGTAAGACAAATTAAATTACCAAAGGCAAGGCAACGCCTGGTTATGAAAAGAAACCTTAAGCTTTTTGATGAGCACGCTTTTTTAAATGATATTTTTCACAGCAAAAAAGTGTGTCCGGGATCTCAGATACCCAGGGGGCGCTAGATGGTTTTACTAATATGTTTCTATCATGTGTTAATAACCAGGCACCTTTTAAAGGAGAATGCTCATTTTTGACAACCTGTACCTTATTTACGGCATATTATAAGACGTTTGACTCACCGAGATAACTTAAATTTACGTAATTCGGAGGCCGAATTAATTCGGAGGCCTGTAGAAGAAATTTAGAATCCAGCGCGAGCCAAGTTTATCCATGTAATGGTGGCGGATGGGGCACCGAGAATGCAGCTTCTAAAAAATATATTTTCTGCCGCGAAACGGTTGTTTTCATCAATCTGTCATTATGAATCGCTAGTTGTGCTTACATAGAGTGAGGGCTTGTTGTGGTTGTTCACATGCCTCTGTAATATGATCTTAAGAAACGTCTTTAGAAACTAAATAGCTTCCCCACTTGCTCCAGCACGCATGCGCACAGCGCGCAGACTGGCTATTCTCCGTCTGTAGGCTACACTCGCGGCTCACATTCTCTACGCTACGATTGGCTTGTTGGTGCCTGGAATATTGTGTGCAATATGCCTGAATATTTATCAGATTTTGAGGATATAGAAGATGACTTGATAGAATATATGATGGACGCCGGTCGTAGCGTAGAGAATGTGAGCCGCGAATGTAGCCTACAGATGGAGAATAGCCAGTTTGCGCGCTGTGCGCATGCGTGCTGGAGCAAGTATCCAGGTTGTTAAAAACAAGCATACTCCTTTAAACAATTTAGAATCAAAGACAGAGTTACACCTTGGTTCACACAGGAACTCTCAGTCCTGCTCACAGACAGGAATAGTGCCTGGTCTAGTGCTCTCACCTGGTCTAGTGCTCTCAGCCCTGCTCACAGACAGGAATAGTGCCTGGTCTAGTGCTCTCAGCCTGCGCACAGACAGGAATAGTGCCTGGTCTAGTGCTCTTACCTGGTCTAGTGCTCTCAGCCTGCTCACAGACAGGAATAGTGCCTGGTCTAGTGCTCTCACCTGGTCTAGTGCTCTCAGCCTGCTCACAGACAGGAATAGTGCCTGGTCTAGTGCTCTCAGCCTGCTCACAGACAGGAATAGTGCCTGGTCTAGTGCTCTCAGCCTGCTCACAGACAGGAATAGTGCCTGGTCTAGTGCTCTCAGCCCTGCTCACAGACAGGAATAGTGCCTGGTCTAGTGCTCTCACCTGGTCTAGTGCTCTCAGCCCTGCTCACAGACAGGAATAGTGCCTGGTCTAGTGCTAGGCGCTTAGGAGATCCGCAACATTGGCTCTCCTTTAGACAGCTCAGAAATAAATGCACGGCAGCAGTAAGGAAAGCTAAATCTGAATACTACCTTGATTCAGTCACTAGCTCCTACTCAAACACCAAAACCTTTTGACAGTGAATATTGTCATTTATTTGACAGTGAATATTCAAGACCCCCTACTTCTCCCTCTACTGCTATCAGCACTGCCCCCCTGTTCTCCTTCACTGCCCCCCTGTTCTCCTTCACTGCCCCCCTGTTCTCCTTCAGCCCCTTCACATCTAACAGTGTTTATGATGCCTTGTCTTTACATCTAACAGTGTTTATGATGCCTTGTCTTTACATCTAACAGTGTTTATGATGCCTTGTCTTTACATCTAACAGTGTTTATGATGCCTTGTCATCAATTGACCCCAAGAGTTCCACTGGGGAGGATCATCTGGACCCATTTTTTCTAAAGTTGGCTGCTCCACTCATTACTGAGCCTCTGAATCATGTTTTTAACTGCTCCATTTCTTCTGGCAAAATCCCAGTTTTGGAAATCTGTCCATGTGATCCCGCTGCACAAAGGTGACGCTAGAGCAGATTTAAATAATTACAGGCCAATCTCAAAACGACCCTGCCTAGAGAAAGTCCTGGAATCACTGGTGAATATTCAACTCAAATCCTTTCTCTCAACCCACTCAGTATTAAGTCCACACCAGTCAGGTTTCAGAGCAAACCATAGCACAACGTCAGCCATTACTCTTGTGACAAATGACATCACATCTGCTGTTGACAACAGAAAACACTGTGCTGTACTTTTTATTGATCTATCAAAAGCCGCACTGTTGATCACGATTTTGCAAGATTAGCTGATATTGGTTTGAATGGTGCTGCTTGAGTTTGGTTTCAGGAATACTTGTCTGATAGACGTCAATGTGTGAAGTCAGGCTCAGTTAAATCTGATTTCCTGACATTAACTAAAGGTGTGCCGCAAGGTTCAGTCTTGGGACCAGAGCTTTTTACCATTTATATAAATTATATTATCTCTACACTGTGTGACTGCCATGCCCACTTGCATGCTGATGATACTGTTGTGTTCTGTGTAGCTGATTCTGTCCAGCACACCATTGCAAAGCTGCAGCTTTCTTTTAATTTAATCCAGGAGGCTCTTTTTAATCTTAAATTAGTTCTTAATGCTAGTAAAACCAAATTTATGATTTTTTCGCGAGCTAGAAATATTAATTATGCAGATATGCAAATCTCTACCGCTGATGGTTCTAGCATAGAGAGAGTCACTGAATACAAGTACCTGGGTGTGTGGCTCGATGAAAAACTTACTTTCAAATTCCATATTGATAACCTTGCCTCCAAGCTGCGCCAGAAAATTGGTTTCTTGTACAGCAACAGGTCCAGCTTCCCCTTAGGCTGTGGGAAAAGGGTTCTGGAGGCTGTGTTCCTCTCAGTCTTAGATTATGGTGATGATGTGTACAGGAATGCCTCAACCCTAAAGCCTCTGGATTCAGTCTACCATTCTGATATTAGATTTATTACAGGAGCTAAATATGACACTCATCACTGTGCACTTTATGACATGGTAGGATGGCCTTCTCTCACAGAGAGATGAAACTATCACTGGTATTTATTTATTTTTAAAACCCTCACTGGAAAACACCCTTCTTACCTCTCACAGATTTTATCATGGAACTATGGGACCTATTCCACATGATCAAGTGAACTGCTTTTACTCGGGTTTACATTGGCAAATCTGCTTTTTCTTACTTTTTTAGTATATCTTAACATTTTTACTATTTTTATACTGAGTTTATCCATTAAGTTACTGTTTTTATATACCTTTTATATTCCTGTGTCTGTCCTTTTGTTGTTGCTGTTGTTGGTTATGTATTGTTCGCTCGTCGTCACTGTAAATGATGGCAACCTCAGTGCCTCTCAAGCATAAATACAGGTTTGAAATGAAATGAAGTATGTGTGTGTGTGTGTGTGTGTGTGTGTTTGTGTGTGTGTGTGTGTGTGGGGGTCACTGCCTGGTTCTGGTCCTGGTTCTGGACCGGGTCACTGACTGGTTCTGGACCGGTTTGTTCTCCCTCTCCTCCACTTCCCTCCTCAACGTTATCTCCTTTCTGGAACAACAAATGCTTTGAAGCAGCCACTGATTTATTTGCTCAGTTCAGTGGGGCTGAACGTCTGAGAAGTCAGCGTGTCATGCTCACGGCCGACGCCCCTACAGAATTCCACAGAAACTCCGGGAGAAATTCCAATGTTCAGCTTCAACTATGCAAAAAAAAAAAAACTCCCACTATTCATTGTTGTTTGTGCAAAGCCCACTCCAAGCCCAAGTGAGAACTGGCACGGAAAAACCCTCTGCTGATGCCTGGCATGTTAGATTTCACTCACTACAATACCACAGAACGCAACAAAAACATGTTTTTATTCACTGAAAATGATCCAAAAGCTTAAAGGAGTAGTAAAGGAAAAATCACGTTTAGCCCTGTTTTAAGGTTACTTATGATCATATACAATGGTTCAGATCAAAAAGTTGACAAAACTAGCACTTTTGAGAAAGTCTGATAATTGCTCTACCACCGTTTTGGTCATACAATGGATGTGGGTGGGCACCTTGAAACATCATTCAAAAAACATGTTACACTCTCAATTTCAAAGACAAGAAGCTACCGAGGGGGTAATTGGTGTCCGTTGGTGTTCTGACATCAAATTCGCCACAAAGTATGAATCCTGTAGGGTTTTATTGATCATTTTATGAAATCCATTGACTTGTATTGAAGCGACCGTTGTAGATGTGTAGATCAATCCGCAGAGGGGATTCAGGAAGCAGAACTACTTCAAGGCATTGCGCGAGATCGGAATCAGTTCAAGCGGAAGTTTACACACGTATTTGCTGCGACTAAATAGTTCTATGCTAAATATTTTAAAAAGCCTTTCCAGATGAACTAGAACTTTGAAATTGAGAGTTTAACATGTTTTTTGAATGATTTTTCACGGCAATTATCAGACTTTCTCAAAAGTCTCAGGGGCCGGGCACTCAGGGGCTGAAGACTCAGGGGCCGGGCACTCAGGGGCTGAAGACTCAGGGGCCGGGCACTCAGGAGCCAGGGCACTCAGTTGCCAGGGATTCAGGGGCCAGGGGACTCAGGGGCCAGGGGACTCAGGGGCCGGGCACTCAGGGGCCAGGGACTCAGGGGCCGGGCACTCAGGGGCCGGGCACTCAGGGGCCAGGGGACTCAGGGGCTGGGCACTCAGGGGCCGGGCACTCAGGGGCTGAAGACTCAGGGGCCGGGGACTCAGGGGCTGGGCACTCAGGGGCCAGGGACTCAGGGGCCAGGGACTCAGACAGAGAGACTGAGACACAGTCTGCTCAGACTCCTCAGCCTCACTGGAAGAGGGACGACATTCAGCCTTCCTGAACCACAGAACAACCAGAAATATCACTCATACATGTCCACTCACCACTATAATACTACAACTACTACTACTACTACTACTTCTACTACTACTACTACTAATAATAATAATAATACTACTACTACCACTACTACTACTACTACTACTACTACTACTACTACTACTACCACTACTACTAATAATAATAATACTACTACTACCACTACTACTACTAATAATAATAATACTACTACTACCACTACTACTACTACTACTACTACTACTACTACTACTACTACTACTAATAATAATAATAATAATACTACTACCACTACTACTACTACTACTACTACTACCACTACTACTACTACTACTACTACCACTACTACTACTACTACTACTACTACTACTACTACTACTACTACTACCACTACTACTATTACTACTACTACTACTACTACCACTACTACTACTACTACTACTACTACTACTACTACTACTACTACTACTACTATTACTACCACTACTACTACTACTACTACTACTACTACTACTACTACTACTACCACTACTACTACTACTACCACTACTACCACTACTACTACTACTACAACTACTACCACTACTACCACTACTACCACTACTACTTCTACTACTACTACCACTACTACTACTACTACTACTACTACTACTACTACTACTATTACTACTACTACTACTACTACCACTACTACTACTACTACCACTACTACTACTACTACTACTACTACTACTACTACTACCACTACTACTACTACTACTACTACCACTACTACTACTACTACTACTACTACTATTACTACTACTACTACTACTACTACTACTACCACTACTACAACTACTACTACTACTACTACTACTACTACTACTACTACTACTACTACTACTACCACCACTACTACTACTACCACTACTACTACTACTACTACCACTACTACTACTACCACTACTACTACTACTACTACTACTACTACCACTACTACTACTACTACTACCACTACTACTACCACTACTACTATTACTACTACTACTACCACTACTACTACTACTACTACTACTACTACTACTACCACTACTACTACTACTACTACTACTACCACTACTACTAATACTACCACTACTACTACTACTACTACTACTACCACCACTACTACTACTACCACTACTACTACTACTACTACCACTACTACTACTACTACCACTACTACTACTACTACTACTACCACTACTACTACTACTACTACCACTACTACTACCACTACTACTACTACAACTACTACTACTACTACTACTACTACTACTACCACTACCACTACTACTACTACTACTACTACTACTACTACTACTACCACCACTACTACTACTACTACTACTACTACTACTACTACTACTACCACCACTACTACTATTACTAAGGCCAGCCACACATGAACCAAGACATCAACCAAGAGATGAGGTAACTCTGTTCACAGCTTGATGCGGAAGTAGTCTAAGTTTGCTGCGCTCGCCAGCTCTCCCAAAGTGTATTGTTTTATCCGGTTTTCTTCACTTGTATACCATATCTCCGCGTTTAAAAACCGCGCACTAACATTGGTGGTACACAATAATTCGATTTTTTGGATCCGACGCTTGGACATCGAGCCCCAAGTCTAGATCACAACAGCTACGCTGCCGCAGCTAGCCGCGGCTAGCTAGCCCTAATCAGCTCCTGACTGGGATAGCCCATTAGCCAACAGGGGACAGCCGTCCCCTGCCTTTACAGTACCAACCCAACACACCGGAGGCCGTGCCTTGCTCCCAGTAAATCGCGTGAGTATTACCAGCACTACTAGGTAAGTAGCCCCACTCTCCCGGCTAGCACTGCTAGTTAGCAGCCCCCACTCCCCCTGCTAGCACGGCTAAGTAAGTAGCCCTACCTCCCCGTTAGCATTACTACATAAATAGCACTCCCTCTCCCCGCTAGCATCGCCTTTAGCAAATAGATTGGCGGTTTTATCCTCTTATTTTAATTCCGCAATTATTTTAACGAGTCTCGCAATGGCTCCACACCCTACCGCCCCAAACTGCTCGGGTTGCCTCCAGCGTAGCCAAAAAATCTCAGAGTTGGAAGGTAGGATCTCTACTCTACACTCTATACATCAAGTCGAACATTACCTGGACTCACTGCTACCCGACCCAGATGTCGACGCCCAGCCTCCCACTGCTCCACCGTCGGCGGCATCCGAGGGTGGGAATGTGGATTTTGATCTCCCCCTGAGTGAGAAATCCTGGCCCAGACTCGGAGCAGAACCCAAGCATTCAAGCCCCACCCCTTGGGCCACTGTTAGGAGGAAACGAGGAAGGGAAATCTCCAGGGTCCCCTCCCAACACTCCGACGACGACACCCTCCAACTGAGGAATAGCTTTACTTTACTGGCCGAGCCTGTATCCAAGAGGTCCAAGGATACTAGCATCAGCTCCTCGTCCTGGCTCCCTGCTACTGAGGCTCATTTCACACCCTGCCCTACTCAGTACCATACCCATACTCCGCAGCCCACCCACACCTCTCCGGTCAGTGAGCAGCATTATAGCCAGGCTAATAAGCCTGCTCCCCGGCCTAAGCATAGCCCAGTCCACCGAGGGGACCC
Organism: Borostomias antarcticus; assembly: GCF_949987555.1. Lineage (NCBI taxonomy): Eukaryota > Metazoa > Chordata > Actinopteri > Stomiiformes > Stomiidae > Borostomias > Borostomias antarcticus. Next base: position 826,684 of record NC_140260.1, on the reverse strand, counting down.
CCGGCCCCCACCCTCTACCACTTGGCCTTCAGGTGTAAGGCAGCAAAGGAAGTCCCCTAAGCCCAGTGGGCCCGCCACTGAGCCCGCCCCCCCATCTGTGCTCATCATCGGATCATCCATGGTGCGCCATGTAGTGGTCCCGAAAGCCCGGACGTGCTGCTTCCCAGGAGCTAAGGTCTCGGACATCAGGACTGTTGTGCCATCACTCCTCGCAGATTATCCCCTGGCCTCATCCATTATCATCCATGTCGGAACAAATGACATCAAGCTCCAGCAGTCTGAGCGGCTGAAGGAGGATTTCAAGGCCCTGATCTCCACTGCTCAGGCATCAGGAAAGACCTGCATCATCTCTGGCCCTTTCTCCTTCCCCCGGTATGGTGATGCCAAATATAGTAGGATCCGTCAGCTCCACATCTGGCTGAAAGGCTACTGCTGCCAGTTGAAGCTTCCCTTCATAGATAATTTTATCACGTTCTTGAACCACTCGGACCTCTTCGCCAGGGACGGCCTCCATCCTAGTAGGTCAGGTGCCCGTCTGCTCAGTATGAATATGGACCTGACGCTGAGATCTTCCAGCGTCTGATGTGGGGTTAGCCCGACCCGTCTCAACCACCCTACTGCCAAACATAAACCTCCTGTACCCGCGGGTCGGGATACACCAGCTCCATCTCACCAGCGCCCCACCATAGACCTTGATTCCCTGCCCCTCACTGAGACCTGGCATAGCGACGTTTATATTTCTATAAACAAATTCTGCCCACCTGAATATGCCATTCAGCGAATTATCTCCCACCGCACCCCTATTACCATAATGAAACAGTCAGGTGGATCTAATATAAAAAACCTGATATCCGTTCCAGTGAATATACTATCCAGGCCTACTAGACAGGCGAGCCAGCCCTTTTCTCTGGATGCTATTTCAATGGCGATTCTAAATGTCAGGTCCCTACCAAGCAAAACCTTTCTCATTAATGATCTTATATGTGAACGTAAATTAGACTGTATGTTCCTAACTGAAACCTGGCTAAATATAAATGGACCAGCAGCCCTCATTGAAGCCTCTCCTCCTAACTATAGCTTTTTTCAATCTATCAGAAGTGGGAAAAAAGGTGGAGGTACAGCCACCATAGCTACAGATGCCCTCAGCTGCAGGACCATCTCCTTTGATGATTTCGCCTCTTTTGAATACCACGCTATTGTCCTAAAATGCCAGCCCCCAGTTCTGGCAGTAACCGTGTATAGGCCTCCCAAACAATGCTCTGCCTTCTCTACAGAATTTTCAGAACTCCTGTCCATCATCCATACAAATTATGATAAGATTATCATCACTGGAGATTTCAACATACACGTAGACACTGAGGCGGACTCGAAAGCTAGGGACTTTATCAACCTCCTAAACTCCATGGATTTTACCCAACATATCTCTGAGCCAAACCACAACCGCGGCCACACCCTTGATCTAGTTATTACTAAGGGCCATAGTATCACTGTTTCCTCTATTAGTGAACTCGCTCTCTCCGACCATTTCTGTATCTTCTTCACTGCATTGGTTCCTAAAGTCAAAAGTAGTACTGAGCGCTTTATCAAGAAACGTTATCTTACCTCCGCAGTAGCCGATAGCTTTAGAGAAATAATGACCACAAACAATTTATCAACTCCAGAAGTGGGGCCCTTAGGACATATTGAAGACTTGGCAACCACCTTTAACACCAGAGTAAGGGCAGCCTTGGATTCTGTAGCACCTATTAAACTGAAAAGGATCACAACCAATAATAAAGCTCCATGGCGAAATGAGGAAACATATCAACTAAAGAGAACCTGCAGAAGTTCTGAGCGTATATGGCGAAAAACCAAGCTACAGGTCCACCATGATATTCTCAAAGAACATCTCTCTGCTTTTAATAAAGCAATAAGAAATGCAAGGAAAGACCACTTCTCAAAATTGATATCTATCAATCGAAATAATTCAAGAGTGCTCTTCTCAACAATTGATAGCCTAATAAACCCTGCCGTAAAAACACCTGATAACCTGCTCTCTACCTCCAAATGTGAGGAATTTGCAGCTTACTTCAGAGATAAGATTATGAATATTAGGAGAAATATCACCCAGGAAAGGCCATGCATCCCGTTTACAGATCATCTCCCTCCATGCAATGGACATATGAGCCTGTTTACACTGATTGACACAGAAATGTTGAGGAAAGTAGTATCCAAACTCAAAACCTCCACATGCCTGCTGGATCCCATCCCCACCGATTTTTTCAAAACTATTTTTGACTCTGTATCCTATGACATTTTATCCATTGTTAATGACTCCCTATCTACAGGTGTCTTCCCACCAATACTTAAAACTGCTCTGGTGAGACCCGTACTGAAGAAAAACAACTTAGACACTTCAGTTTTTAGCAATTTTAGACCAATCTCCAACCTTCCCTTTTTGAGTAAAATTCTGGAAAAAATAGTTTTCAAACAGATTAATGATTTCCTAGCTACAAGTTGTACCCTTGACCTTTTCCAGTCCGGCTTTCGCGCCCATCATAGCACAGAGACGGCATTAGTCAAAGTTGTAAATGACCTCAGAATTAATGCTGACTCCAAAGAGCTTTCTGTTCTCGTCCTCCTGGACCTGAGTGCAGCCTTTGATACTATAGATCATGCAATCCTCATCGAAAGACTGGAAAAGTGGGTTGGCCTCTCTGGTCCAGTCCTAAATTGGCTTAAGACCTATCTAACCGGTCGGGATTTCTTCGTCGCCCTCAGTGATTATAGCTCAGGAAAGATCCCTATGACCTGTGGGGTGCCCCAAGGATCGATCCTAGGACCTCTACTCTTCAGCCTGTACATGCTGCCTCTTGGCAGTGTCATCAGGAGGCACAACATTAGCTACCATAGCTACGCAGATGATACCCAACTCTATATTTCTGTAACACCCAGTAACTACAGCTTGGTTGACTGCCTTGTCAAGTGTACTACAGATATAAATGTATGGATGTCACATAATTTCCTCCAACTAAACCAGGACAAAACAGAAGTACTGATCATTGGAGAAAAAGCTGAAAGAGAGAAACTAGCTGCACACTTAAAAACTCTGGAAATTGACACCAATTGCCAGGCTAAAAACCTAGGTGTCATACTTGACTCAGATCTTAATTTCGAAAACCACATAAAGAATATTACAAAGACATCTTCCTACCACCTAAGGAACATTGCCAAGGTGCAACCCTTTCTCTCTCAGGCTGACACCGAAAGAGTAATGCATGCTTTCATCACAAGCAGGCTGGACTACTGCAATGCTCTACTATCAGGCCTACCAAAGAAAGCAATCTCTAAGCTACAAATGATACAGAATGCTGCAGCACGAGTCCTCACTAAGACTAGACGAAGGGCACATATCACACCAGCCTTAAAATCACTACACTGGTTACCAGTCAACTCTAGAATAGACTTTAAAATACTACTACTAGTCTATAAATCTCTCCACAATCACTCACCAGAATATATTTCAAACATGCTTGTTAAGTACATGCCCAACAGACCACTCAGATCCTCAGGTACTGAACTTTTAACAGTTCCAAAAGCCAGGACCAAGAAACACGGAGAGGCAGCTTTTAGTTTCTATGCCCCCAACCTCTGGAACACCCTACCGGAGTGCCTAAGAAGGGCCGAAACAACGGCATACCTTTTCGACCTAGCCTACAATCACTAGCTAGGAACTTGAGACACAGAAAGGCAGCCTCAAACCTACCTGTGAATCCGCTGTATACATTGGTCCAGTAGATGCCCCACTGTCGCCCGCAGACAATAGATACCCCTGTGTCAGCTGTGGATGTTGTAGTACTTAGTTAACACACACACGTACACACAGACACACACCAGTCCACATCCAGCTTAGGCCTGGACCTGGGCCCAGTTCCCTTTCCCCTCACCCTGCCCCGGGTCCGTATCCTTTTCCCACCCCCAACCCTACCCCTGACCCCTGCCTCTAACTGGACCCAGGCACACCTACACTCACGCTCACACACATACAGACATACACCAGTTCTGGGCTCAGATCCCCTCCCCCTCACCCTAACCCGGGTCCGTATCCTTTTCCTACCCCCCACCCTACCCCAACCCCTGCCTCTCTCGGGGCCCAGGCACGCACACACACACAGACACACATTAGTGTTTGCCACACCTCTCCCCTGATGCTCTTAGCCTTTCTTGCTCTGAAAATGTAGTTTGACGTAATGTATTGCTCTACATATGGCTCCGTGTGCTACTAACCCTGTTCTGCCTCCCCTCTCCCTAGTGCCTCTCTCTCTCCCTCCTATCTTCTAACCAGGTCCAGTGGATGCCCCACTGTCACCAGTAGACCACCCTGAGTCTGATAGATACCCCTGTGTCTGCTGCAGATGTCGTAGCAAATTAGTTAACACACACACACGCACACACAGACATACAACAGTCCATTTCCGGCCTTAGGCCTGGGCCCAGTACCCCCTTCCCCTCACCCTACCCCGGGTCCGTATCCTCTTCCTACCCCCACCCTACCCCTGACCCCTGCCTCTACCTGGACCCAGGCACACTCACACACACACTGACAGACACCAGTCCTGGGCTCAGATCCCCTTCCCCTCACCCTAACCCGGGTCCGTATCCTTTTCCTACCCCGATCCTACCCCTGACCCTGCCTCTCTCTGGGCCCAGGCACATTTATGCACACACAGACATACACCAATGTTTGCCATGTCTCTCCTATGATGTTATTAGCCTCTCTTACTCTGAAAATGTAATTTAATGTTATTTACTGCTCTATACATGTTCTTAGCCGGTAGACAAACATACTCCAGGAGCTTGCTCGATCGCCTCGTTGAGAGGGGTCAGGGAAGAATTTTTACAGCTCACTTATCTGGCCCCCGGGTGATTACTGTTTTTTTGCTTCCCTCTGGAATATGTAGGGGTGGGATGTCTGCCCACCTCCCTTGTTCTCTGTAAAGCGCATTGTGTTGCCTCTGGGTATGAAATGCGCTCTATAAATAAAGCTTTGATTGATTGATTGACTACTACTACTACTACTACTACTACTACCACTACTACTACTACCACTACTACTACTACTACTACTACTACTACTACTACTACCACTACTACTACTACTACTACTACTACTACTACTACTACTATTACTACTACTACTACCACTACTACTACTACTACTACCACTACTACTACTACTACTACTACTACTACTACTACTACTACCACTACTACTACTACTACTACTACTACTACTACTACTACTATTACTACTACTACTACTACTACCACTACTACTACTACCACTACTACTACTACTACTACTACTACTACTACTACTACTACTACTACTACTATTACTACTACTACTACTACTACCACTACTACTACTACCACTACTACTACTACTACTACTACTACTACTACTACCACTACTACTACTACTACTACTACTACTACTACTACCACTACTACTACTACTACCACTACTACTACTACTACTACTACTACTACTACTACCACTACTACTACTACTACTACTACTACTACTACTACTACTACTACTACCACTACTACCACTACTACTACTACTACTACTATTACTACTACTACTACTACTACTACTACTACCACTACTACTACTACCACTACTACTACTACTACTACTACTACTACTACCACTACTACTACTACTACTACCACTACTACTACTACCACTACTACTACTACTACTGTACCACTACTACTACTACTACTACTACTACTACTACTACTACTAACACTACTACTACTACTACTACTACTACTACTACTACTACTACTACTGTACCACTACTACTACTACTACTGCCAAACAAAGGTAGTATTTTGCATTTGCTGCTGTTCATCTGACTGTATGCACCAGCTTATCGATCGGACCCGGCAGAGATGACCTGAAAACAGGTCTGTCCCTCTACAGCTCCTCTTCCCATTAAACATAGTAAATGACTATATGCATTTTTAATGATCGGCTGGGAATTAATTATTCAGGAGACTGACGATTTACTGCTCTCGGACAAACATTTCCCGGGTGAAAACCCTTATTTTCATGCTACATGTATGTGGCCATAGAACTGGTGTGAAACCCTTATTTTCATGCTACATGTATGAGGCCATAGAACTGGTGTGTAAGAAGCAGAAGGGCTTGACTGATGTGAACCTGGAGATTTGCTTTTGAGATTCAGTAAACAGTATTGTATACTCAATCTCATTTATTTTCTTCAAATATTATTGAGCCCCTACTGAAATCAAACACTTTCCAGACCAGCTCACATTGCTTTGATACTAATGATGACATCATCAATACTCCTACAGTAACACAGATCCATTGAGATACCAGTATGGCATACTGGCAGGGAAGAGAGACAGGGAGGAAAGATGAGAGGATAAAGAGATACAAGATAGAGCTAAGAAGAAAGTAAAGCTAATATCCCACAAAGCAGGACTCCACTCACCAGGACTCTGTTCTCTGTCTTGTCCCCTTTGATCTCCAGCTTGACCCTCTTCCTGATGGACAGCTTGGTCTTCCTGCCCACCACATCCCTCACGCTCTCTGAGAGAGAGAGAGAGAGAGAGAGAGAGAGAGAGAGAGAGAGCAGAGCAGAGGAGAGTCAGTCAGACAGACAGTCAGTCACAGCTGACTACACAGACAGCAGAGAGCAGCTGGTTTTAGTGACTTAGGGTCAGTTCTTTTTTACTTCAATTAAAGGTGCAGTGTGTAGTTTGTGATATCTTGTTAGACTCCCCTCCCCTCCCTTCAGGCCTCCCTCCAAAGCCCCTCCTCCAAACCGGGGACAAACAAATGACCCTCGCTAGGCAGGTTAATGGGCAGGTGAGCCATCCCATTTCAAGTTGACAACTAAAGATGATGGGACACACTTATTACAGTCCTGCAACTTCCATTTCATTTTAGTGTCAGAGTACTTATTTACAGCCTGGCTTCACCATCCTGATCATGTGACTCACATTCTGTTTCTCTCCTCAGATCAGTCTGGCCACGCCCCCATTCCGGCAGATATTTGCCGGTCCAATCACAACAGTTTATCTAACATGGGGCGGGTTTGATACGATGATACGACGACTAACCCACATAGTTGCTCTGATTCGTTATATGTTTATCCAATTGCATCCAGAGGCATGTTGGTCGGACCGTCGATAACGCCCCTTGGACATTGAAATAGCCTCAGCAGCCCCAGCCCTGGAACTCTTGTGAACTGTGTCTGGCAAAGCCAGGGTACTTTATTTACTGATTGCTGTCGAGATGTAAAGAGAATTGTAAAGAATAACAAAAGGTTTCTGAGCCAAACCGCCTACTGAAACTGACTTGAAATAAAAATCTAATAAAAAATACTTTCAAGGCGTAAAACATGCAAATACATCTAAATGTATAGTATAACTATGCCACAAAAATGAACCACATTTCAATTGAAATGCAGTAGGCTATATTTGAGCAGTATTTTTTCAGATAGACAAGAAAAGGCAGAAATCCATACAGTAAAGAAAAGTGAATCAATTCCACAATTGAAACGCATCACAGGATGAAGAGTCCAGTCATTCTATCTGCTCCTTTTTCCCTCTCAGTATGAAAATCATCTGCTTTGAACTCCCAACCCAACAGGGATTTAAAACCATGTCAGCAGTCATATTGACTTCAGGTTCCGCTGTTCAAATTGGTTCTTCACACCCTCAGCAGGGTTCCCCCACGGTGAGAACGGGCTCACAGAGGAACAGGCTCTGGTCTGTGTGGTGGAGTCTGGCTCCACTGGCCATGTGAAAACTAGCAGACTAAAGACGCTGGTGGAAGAGGAATCAAGGTGTAATTCTGTTGGTGTTGTTGTTGTTGTTGTTGTTAAGCTATGTGAACAGTGACCCTGTCCTGTTTGCTTGTGGCAGTCATCCATGTTAACACACAAAGAGAAAGTTATTTATTTCATGTCAATCAGCGTTCTTTCTCCAGATGCTCTCTCTCTCACTCACATGCGCAGTGCGCACATACAGACACACACATGCACAGCCCCTACACAGGCTGCCCACACACACACACACACACACACACACACACACACACACACACACACACACGGTCCAGGTGAAAGCCATAGCAGCATCCTCTGGAGGAGAGAACAATGATCCTCTCGGCTCTGCCGTTGGACAATGCAGCTCTCTCCCCTCCTCTCTCTCCTCTCCCCCTCCTCTCTCCCTCCTCCCCTCTCTCCTCTCTCTGCCCTCCTCTCTCCCTCCTCCTCTCTCTCCTCTCCCTCCTCCTCTCTCTCCTCTCCCTCCTCCTCTCTCTCCTCTCTCTCCCCTCCTCTCTCCTCTCTCTCCCCTCCTCTCTCCCTCCTCTCTCCCTCCTCTCTCCCTCCTCTCTCTCCCTCCTCCTCTCTCCTCTCTCTCCCCTCCTCTCGCCCTCCTCCTCTCTCTCCTCTCTCCCCTCCTCTCTCCCTCCTCTCTCTCCTCCTCTCTCTCCCTCCTCCTCTCTCTCCTCCTCTCTCCCTCCTCCTCTCTCTCCCTCCTCCTCTCTCTCCTCCTCTCTCCCCTCCTCTCTCTCTCCCCTCCTCTCTCCCTCCTCCTCAATCCCCTCCTCTCTCCCTCCTCCTCTCTCTCTCCCCTCCTCTCTCCCCCCTCCTCTCTCCCTCCTCCTCTCTCTCCTCTCTCTCCCCTCCTCTCTCCCTCCTCCTCTCCTCTCCCTCCTCCTCTCTCTCTCCCCTCCTCTCTCCCTCCTCCTCTCTCCCTCCTCCTCTCTCTCCCTCCTCCAGCCCTCATCTCTCCCTCCTCCTCTCTCTCCCTCCTCCTCTCTCTCCTCCTCTCTCTCCTCCTCTCTCCCTCCTCCTCTCTCTCCCCTCCTCTCTCCCTCCTCCTCTCTCTCTCCCTCCTCCTCTCTCCCTCCTCCAGCTCTCTCTCCTCCTCTCTCTCCTCCTCTCTCTCCCTCCTCCTCTCTCTCCCTCCTCCTCTCTCCCTTCTCCTCTCTCTCCCCCTTCTCTCTCTCCCTCCTCCTCTCTCTCCCTCCTCTCTCTCCCTCCTCCTCTCTCCTCTCTCTCCCCTCCTCTCGCCCTCCTCCTCTCTCTCCTCTCTCCCCTCCTCTCTCCCTCCTCTCTCTCCTCCTCTCTCTCCCTCCTCCTCTCTCTCCTCCTCTCTCCCTCCTCCTCTCTCTCCCTCCTCCTCTCTCTCCTCCTCTCTCCCCTCCTCTCTCTCTCCCCTCCTCTCTCCCTCCTCCTCAATCCCCTCCTCTCTCCCTCCTCCTCTCTCTCTCCCCTCCTCTCTCCCCCCTCCTCTCTCCCTCCTCCTCTCTCTCCTCTCTCTCCCCTCCTCTCTCCCTCCTCCTCTCCTCTCCCTCCTCCTCTCTCTCTCCCCTCCTCTCTCCCTCCTCCTCTCTCCCTCCTCCTCTCTCTCCCTCCTCCAGCCCTCATCTCTCCCTCCTCCTCTCTCTCCCTCCTCCTCTCTCTCCTCCTCTCTCTCCTCCTCTCTCCCTCCTCCTCTCTCTCCCCTCCTCTCTCCCTCCTCCTCTCTCTCTCCCTCCTCCTCTCTCCCTCCTCCAGCTCTCTCTCCTCCTCTCTCTCCTCCTCTCTCTCCCTCCTCCTCTCTCTCCCTCCTCCTCTCTCCCTTCTCCTCTCTCTCCCCTTCTCTCTCTCCCTCCTCCTCTCTCTCCCTCCTCCTCTCTCTCCCTCCTCCAGCTCTCTCTCCTCTCCCTTCCCAGTCTGATGTGTTTACACAAAAAGAGAGATTTGAGAGCAGTTCCTACGGCAAGCAGTCAGCAAACTGTCCCAGGAGGAAGACCGCCAGGCTGCACAACGACTTGATATAAGTTGTATATTTATAATTTGCATGTAGTAATGGCAGTCCTGTCGAACAGAGGGGCCTCTGTGTGCATCACTGTCTGAGGTCACCACATGCCTAACCTTTGTAATTTGTGATACAATAGTGACAGAGAAACTAGGTCATGAGAGCACAGCAATATTATGCGAGTGAAAGCGTTTCAACCAGCCTACTGCTGCATGCCTTGGCTGGACCTGGCCTGTGTGTGTGTGTGTGTGTGTGTGTGTTGGGGAGCAGGTGTTCCTGGGCTGAGGGATATAAGATAGTATTCAACACGGATATCTGCAGGAATGAAGAGTGTGGTCTAGGGGGACTGACCGCCTGGCCTTGAGGTGCATATTGACTTGACTTGATTGAGTTGATTTGATCAGGGACAGCGCAGACCGATCCACAGTGATAGACATGAAGCATGAATACAAACTGTAAATATGCCAGGATTAACAGGGTTGCTCATGTTCAGCTGCAGTCCCTGGGTTGATGTTAAAGCCTGGTAATTTGATCTGTATATGTATTTGATACTACATTGCACTTTGATGACACGGGTTATAATTCTGCACTACAATGGGTGATATAGCAATATTAAATAAACATCCGAAGTTAGGCTATATGGCTGTTAGCCTACAAATAACCTCTTGGTCCAATGTGCCCTAACGAGTTTGGATTCAGAGAGAATAGAAAGGGAGGATGTCAGGGTAACTGGCTGATGTAATAGGATGAGACCACAGATGGACTCTTTATCTGAACGGTTCTGCGTCCCTCAGATAAGCAGCTCTAAATGAGCCGAACCAACAATGGAAGCAGGGCGCAGCGGACCAGACTGCTTTGTTGAGGAGCATGCAGCAGTTTCATAACGATATTAGATTATTGTCCAATGGCAATATCTGAAAGCAATTTAGACAACCAATAACCAATAACCAATGAGCTCTGGCGCATTTTTCTCCAATTGATCACGGTGTCCTGTTCTAATAACGACCGTTGAGCAGATTTCTTACCAAGCAGTTCTTTGGGTACGTCTGATACTTCCTCGCCCATTTTCAGAGTTGATAATATCCAAAAGAAAATACCGTTACTGTCAATACATTCAAATCTACAATTCTAACGGGATTAAATCCCCAGATACTCCGGCGCTTGTATCCCGGGTCAGGTGCCTAGGCTCGGTTACACGCTCCCCTTCCCCCGCGGTCCTGGCGCATCTCCCTGGGTCTCAGTCCCCCTGCTCCGACTCCAGTCGTAGAAATCGCACATTGAGAAATAACCAGACGGAGGAGAGTCCAGTTATTAAATGACTAGTACAGAGCTGGCCTCGCGAGAACAGAATCACACCCTCAGGCTGAGACCTCATCAGTCTCTCTGAGCTCTACTGCCCCCTGCCGGGCTCTACCGCAGGCTACGGTTGGCTATCCTGAGATTGAAAAATCAATGACTGAACCTGCTTGATGAAAAGGGACATCTTTAACCTCCATTTAGGCCTAATTTATACATTTCCTTGTTATATAATGTGCGGATTACGTAATAGGCTTTTTTATACTTGATATATTGTAATTATAAGTGCAGGATTGATTTGCTTGTCACATTGTAAATATTGCCCTTACATGTTAGTCTGTGACAGTTTAATACAGGCATAGGCCTCCTTAGCCTCTTTCAGGACTGTTAGGGAAGAGCTCCGCCCTCCATATGGCCAGACCTCAGCCCGAAAGGGGCTACTTTGCAGGCTAATACACTGCAGGCCTGAATATTACTGACCAGATGCCTCAATCACCAGTCATGTGACCTGGTTTATAAGGAGGTGTCATGCGCTTTGTCTGTAGACTTAAGGAAGATGATGATGGATGGAAACATTGTCCATCCTAATAAATTAAGTTATATTTTGCAGGCTACCAGCAGTGTGCTGGATCTTTTATTTTTAGTCAGTAGGCCTATAGTATTTCTCAAAACCAGGAATTAATTCAAACAACCCCTAAGGTTCACACCAAACTTGTCAACCAGGCCTTCATGTTCTCTGCTCCTGCAGCCTGGGCTTTGCAGGCCTTCTGAGGTGTAGTGAAGGGGTTTGAGCCCAGGAGGTGTAGTGAAGGGGTTTGAGCCCAGGAGGTGTAGTGAAGGGGTTTGAGCCCAGGAGGTGTAGTGAAGGGGTTTGAGCCCAGGAGGTGTAGTGAAGGGGTTTGAGCCCAGGAGATGTAGTGAAGAGGTTTGAACCCAGGAGATGTAGTGAAGGGGTTTGAGCCCAGGAGATGTAGTGAAGGGGTTTGAGCCCAGGAGATGTAGTGAAGGGGTTTGAACCCAGGAGATGTAGTGAAGGGGTTTGAACCCAGGAGGTGTAGTGAAGGGGTTTGAGCCCAGGAGATGTAGTGAAGGGGTTTGAGCCCAGGAGATGTAGTGAAGGGGTTTGAGCCCAGGAGATGTAGTGAAGGGGTTTGAACCCAGGAGATGTAGTGAAGGGGTTTGAGCCCAGGAGATGTAGTGAAGGGGTTTGAGCCCAGGAGGTGTAGTGAAGGGGTTTGAGCCCAGGAGATGTAGTGAAGGGGTTTGAGCCCAGGAGGTGTAGTGAAGGGGTTTGAGCCCAGGAGATGTAGTGAAGTGGTTTGAGCCCAGGAGATTTAGTGAAGGGGTTTGATCCCAGGAGGTGTAGTGAAGGGGTTTGAGCCCAGGAGATGTAGTGAAGTGGTTTGAGCCCAGGAGATTTAGTGAAGGGGTTTGAGCCCAGGAGGTGTAGTGAAGGGGTTTGAACCCAGGAGGTGTAGTGAAGGGGTTTGAGCCCAGGAGATGTAGTGAAGGGGTTTGAGCCCAGGAGATGTAGTGAAGGGGTTTGAACCCAGGAGATGTAGTGAAGGGGTTTGAGCCCAGGAGATTTAGTGAAGGGGTTTGAGCCCAGGAGGTGTAGTGAAGGGGTTTGAGCCCAGGAGGTGTAGTGTAGGGGTTTGAGCCCCAGAGATGTAGTGAAGGGGTTTGAGCCCAGGAGATGTAGTGAAGGGGTTTGAGCCCAGGAGATGTAGTGAAGGGGTTTGAGCCCAGGAGGTGTAGTGAAGGGGTTTGAGCCCAGGAGATGTAGTGAAGGGGTTTGAGCCCAGGAGGTGTAGTGAAGGGGTTTGAGCCCAGGAGATGTAGTGAAGGAGTTTGAGCCCAGGAGGTGTAGTGAAGGGGTTTGAGCCCAGGAGATGTAGTGAAGGGGTTTGAGCCCAGGAGGTGTAGTGAAGGGGTTTGAGCCCAGGAGGTGTAGTGAAGGGGTTTGAGCCCAGGAGGTGTAGTGAAGGGGTTTGAGCCCAGGAAGTGTAGTGAAGGGGTTTGAGCCCAGGAGATGTAGTGAAGGGGTTTGAGACCAGGAGATGTAGTGAAGGGGTTTGAGCCCAGGAGATGTAGTGAAGGGGTTTGAGCCCAGGAGGTGTAGTGAAGGGGTTTGAGCCCAGGAGGTGTAGTGAAGGGGTTTGAGCCCAGGAGATGTAGTGAAGGGGTTTGAGCCCAGGAGATGTAGTGAAGGGGTTTGAGCCCAGGAGGTGTAGTGAAGGGGTTTGAGCCCAGGAGATGTAGTGAAGGGGTTTGAGCCCAGGAGGTGTAGTGAAGGGGTTTGAGCCCAGGAGGTGTAGTGAAGGGGTTTGAGCCCAGGAGATGTAGTGAAGGGGTTTGATCCCAGGAGATGTAGTGAAGGGGTTTGAGCCCAGGAGGTGTAGTGAAGGGGTTTGAGCCCAGGAGGTGTAGTGAATGGGTTTGAGCCCAGGAGGTGTAGTGAAGGGGTTTGAGCCCAGGAGGTGTAGTGAAGGGGTTTGAGCCCAGGAGATGTAGTGAAGGGGTTTGAGCCCAGGAGATGTAGTGAAGGGGTTTGAGCCCAGGAGATGTAGTGAAGGGGTTTGAGCCCAGGAGATGTAGTGAAGGGGTTTGAGCCCAGGAGATGTAGTGAAGGGGTTTGAGCCCAGGAGGTGTAGTGAAGGGGTTTGAGCCCAGGAGGTGTAGTGAAGGGGTTTGAACCCAGGCACAGTCAAGTCTGGAGCTGCTTCCTTGACCAGGTTCCATCTCCTCCGGTCTGTCTTTTTCCTTCTTAGGCATATGTCTCCATTGTCAGTGTCCAGAGACAGGCCCGGTCAGGGGAGGGTCCAGAGACAGGCCCGGTCAGGGTCCAGAGACAGGCCCGGTCAGGGTCCAGAGACAGGCCCGGTCAGGGTCCAGAGACAGGCCCGGTCAGGGTCCAGAGACAGGACAGGCCAGGGGAGGGTCCAGAGACAGGCCCGGTCAGGGGAGGGTCCAGAGACAGGCCCGGTCAGGGTCCAGAGACATGCCCGGTCAGGGTCCAGAGACAGGCCCGGTCAGGGGAGGGTCCAGAGACAGGCCCGGTCAGGGTCCAGAGACAGGCCCGGTCAGGGGAGGGTCCAGAGACAGGCCCGGTCAGGGGAGGGGAGGGTCCAGAGACAGGCCCGGTCAGGTCAGGGGAGGGTCCAGAGACAGGACAGGCCAGGGGAGGGTCCAGAGACAGGCCCGGTCAGGGTCCAGAGACAGGCCCGGTCAGGGTCCAGAGACAGGCCCGGTCAGGGGAGGGTCCAGAGACAGGCCCGGTCAGGGTCCAGAGACAGGCCCGGTCAGGGGAGGGTCCAGAGACAGGCCCGGTCAGGGGAGGGTCCAGAGACAGGCCCGGTCAGGGGAGGGGAGGGTCCAGAGACAGGACAGGTCAGGGTACGGTCCAGAGACAGGCCCGGTCAGGGGAGGGTCCAGAGACAGGCCCGGTCCTGCTGAAGGGTAGATGGTAGAGGTATTGTAGGACCCAATTGCAGATGGATATGATCATAGGAACCATCAACAACTCCTAAGTAACTGGTTTGTTATTGATATAATACTTAATTAGAAATGGTGAATCCATAATTTATTAAGTATGAAAATACAACCATTAAACACATTATAGATTATCTGAGTATTCACGAATAAAACATGCATAACAGTGTAATTACTAATGTGTATGAATGTAGGAACAACGCCTTATATGATGAATTATGTTAAATAATGCTTCATAGTGTGCAGTTATTATAAAGTGTTGTAAGCCGTAGGTGAAACTACTTTATTTTTTCTGGACCTCGAGAGGTCTTCATTTGGCCATGCGTAACACACACACACACACACACACACACACACACATACACACACACACACACACACACATCTTTTGTGGTCGCCGATGGAAATTGTTCCCTACATTTCTCCCATCCAAGCTGTCCTTCTCCAGGGGCAGTGGGCAGCCATCGTTCATGGCGCCTGGGAACCAAATTGATCTGAAGAGAATCTGTTCTTCTTTTTCTTATTGGTTTCTTTTGAGAGGAAACACGGGGAGAACAAGCAGACTCCACACAGAGAGAACCCGAGACCTCACTAGGTACTACAGGTACTACACCACCGTGAGGGACGGTACTGGGTACTACACTACCGTGAGGGACAGTACTAGGTACTACAGGTACTATACCACCGTGAGGGACAGTACTAGGTACTACAGGTACTATACCACCGTGAGGGACAGTACTAGGTACTACAGGTACTATACCACCGTGAGGGACAGTACTAGGTAGTACAGGTACTACACCACTGTGAGGGACAGTACTGGGTACTACACCACCGTGAGGGACAGTACTAGGTACTACACCACCGTGAGGGACAGTACTAGGTACTACAGGTACTATACCACTGTGAGGGACAGTACTAGGTAGTACAGGTACTACACCACTGTGAGGGACAGTACTAGGTAATACAGGTACTACACCACCGTGAGGGACAGTACTAGGTAATACAGGTACTACACCACCGTGAGGGACAGTACTAGGTACTACAGGTACTACACCACCGTGAGGGACAGTACTAGGTACTACAGGTACTACACCACCGTGAGGGACAGTACTAGGTACTACAGGTACTACACCACCGTGAGGGACAGTACTAGGTACTACAGGTACTACACCACCGTGAGGGACAGTACTAGGTACTACAGGTACTACACTACCGTGAGGGACAGTACTAGGTACTACACCACCGTGAGGGACGGTACTGGGTACTACACCACCGTGAGGGACAGTACTAGGTACTACACCACCGTGAGGGACAGTACTGGGTACTACAGGTACTACACCACCATGAGGGACAGTACTAGGTACTACACCACCGTGAGGGACAACACTAGGTACTACAGGTACTACACCACCGTGAGGGACAGTACTAGGTACTACACCACCGTGAGGGACAGTACTGGGTACTACAGGTACTACACCACCGTGAGGGACAGTACTAGGTACTACACCACCGTGAGGGACAGTACTGGGTACTACAGGTACTACACCACCGTGAGGGACAGTACTAGGTACTACACCACCGTGAGGGACAATACTAGGTACTACAGGTACTACACCACCGTGAGGGACAGTACTAGGTACTACACCACCGTGAGGGACAGTACTGGGTACTACAGGTACTACACCACCGTGAGGGACAGTACTAGGTACTACACCACCGTGAGGGACAGTACTGGGTACTACAGGTACTACACCACCGTGAGGGACAGTACTAGGTACTACACCACCGTGAGGGACAGTACTGGGTACTACAGGTACTACACCACCGTGAGGGACAGTACTAGGTACTACACCACCGTGAGGGACAGTACTAGGTACTACAGGTACTACACCACCGTGAGGGACAGTTCTAGGTACTACAGGTACTACACCACCGTGAGGGACAGTACTAGGTACTACAGGTACTACACCACCGTGAGGGACAGTACTGGGTACTACAGGTACTACACCACCGTGAGGGACAGTACTAGGTAGTACAGGTACTACACCACTGTGAGGGACAGTACTAGGTACTACAGGTACTACACCACCGTGAGGGACAGTACTAGGTACTACAGGTACTACACTACCGTGAGGGACAGTACTAGGTACTACACCACCGTGAGGGACAGTACTGGGTACTACAGGTACTACACCACCGT
This sequence comes from Borostomias antarcticus, assembly GCF_949987555.1. Lineage (NCBI taxonomy): Eukaryota > Metazoa > Chordata > Actinopteri > Stomiiformes > Stomiidae > Borostomias > Borostomias antarcticus. The sequence continues at coordinate 809,859 of NC_140260.1, read as the reverse complement.
GAGGGACAGTACTAGGTAATACAGGTACTACACCACCGTGAGGGACAGTACTGGGTACTACAGGTACTACACCACCGTGAGGGACAGTACTAGGTAGTACAGGTACTACACCACCGTGAGGGACAGTACTAGGTACTACACCACCGTGAGGGACAGTACTAGGTAGTACAGGTACTACACCACCGTGAGGGACAGTACTGGGTACTACACCACCGTGAGGGACAGTACTAGGTAGTACAGGTACTACACCACCGTGAGGGACAGTACTAGGTACTACAGGTACTACACCACCGTGAGGGACAGTACTAGGTACTACACCACCGTGAGGGACAGTACTAGGTACTACAGGTACTACACCACCGTGAGGGACAGTACTAGGTACTACACCACCGTGAGGGACAGTACTAGGTACTACAGGTACTACACCACCGTGAGGGACAGTACTAGGTACTACAGGTACTACACCACCGTGAGGGACAGTACTAGGTAGTACAGGTACTACACCACCGTGAGGGACGGTACTAGGTACTACAGGTACTACACCACCGTGAGGGACAGTACTAGGTACTACACCTCCGTGAGGGACAGTACTAGGTAGTACAGGTACTGCACCACCGTGAGGGACAGTACTGGGTACTACACCACCGTGAGGGACAGTACTAGGTAGTACAGGTACTACACCACCGTGAGGGACAGTACTAGGTACTACAGGTACTACACCACCGTGAGGGACAGTACTAGGTACTACACCACCGTGAGGGACAGTACTAGGTACTACAGGTACTACACCACCGTGAGGGACAGTACTAGGTAGTACAGGTACTACACCACCGTGAGGGACGGTACTAGGTACTACAGGTACTACACTACCGTGAGGGACAGTACTAGGTACTACAGGTACTACACCACCGTGAGGGACAGTACTAGGTACTACAGGTACTACACCACCGTGAGGGACAGTACTAGGTACTACAGGTACTACACCACCGTGAGGGACAGTACTAGGTACTAAAGGTACTACACCACCGTGAGGGACAGTACTAGGTACTACACCACCGTGAGGGACAGTACTAGGTACTACACCACCGTGAGGGACAGTACTAGGTACTACAGGTACTACACCACCGTGAGGGACAGTACTAGGTACTACACCACCGTGAGGGACAGTACTAGGTACTACAGGTACTACACCACCGTGAGGGACAGTACTAGGTACTACAGGTACTACACCACCGTGAGGGACAGTACTAGGTAGTACAGGTACTACACCACCGTGAGGGACGGTACTAGGTACTAGAGGTACTACACCACCGTGAGGGACAGTACTAGGTAGTACAGGTACTACACCACCGTGAGGGACAGTACTAGGTACTACACCACCGTGAGGGACAGTACTAGGTAGTACAGGTACTACACCACCGTGAGGGACAGTACTGGGTACTACACCACCGTGAGGGACAGTACTAGGTAGTACAGGTACTACACCACCGTGAGGGACAGTACTAGGTACTACAGGTACTACACCACCGTGAGGGACAGTACTAGGTACTACACCACCGTGAGGGACAGTACTAGGTACTACAGGTACTACACCACCGTGAGGCACAGTACTAGGTACTACAGGTACTACACCACCGTGAGGGACAGTACTAGGTACTACACCACCGTGAGGGACAGTACTAGGTACTACAGGTACTACACCACCGTGAGGCACAGTACTAGGTACTACAGGTACTACACCACCGTGAGGGACAGTACTAGGTACTACAGGTACTACACCACCGTGAGGGACAGTACTAGGTAGTACACCACCGTGAGGGACAGTACTAGGTACTACAGGTACTACACCACCGTGAGGGACAGTACTAGGTAGTACAGGTACTACACCACCGTGAGGGACGGTACTAGGTACTACAGGTACTACACTACCGTGAGGGACAGTACTAGGTACTACAGCTACTACACCACCGTGAGGGACAGTACTAGGTACTACAGGTACTACACCACCGTGAGGGACAGTACTAGGTACTAAAGGTACTACACCACCGTGAGGGACAGTACTAGGTACTACACCACCGTGAGGGACAGTATGGTCTAGGTACTACAGGTACTACACCACCGTGAGGGACAGTACTAGGTACTACACCACCGTGAGGGACAGTACTAGGTACTACAGGTACTACACCACCGTGAGGGACAGTACTAGGTACTACACCACCGTGAGGGACAGTACTAGGTACTACAGGTACTACACCACCGTGAGGGACAGTACTAGGTACTACAGGTACTACACCACCGTGAGGGACAGTACTAGGTAGTACAGGTACTACACCACCGTGAGGGACGGTACTAGGTACTACAGGTACTACACCACCGTGAGGGACAGTACTAGGTACTACACCTCCGTGAGGGACAGTACTAGGTAGTACAGGTACTGCACCACCGTGAGGGACAGTACTGGGTACTACACCACCGTGAGGGACAGTACTAGGTAGTACAGGTACTACACCACCGTGAGGGACAGTACTAGGTACTACAGGTACTACACCACCGTGAGGGACAGTACTAGGTACTACACCACCGTGAGGGACAGTACTAGGTACTACAGGTACTACACCACCGTGAGGGACAGTACTAGGTAGTACAGGTACTACACCACCGTGAGGGACGGTACTAGGTACTACAGGTACTACACTACCGTGAGGGACAGTACTAGGTACTACAGGTACTACACCACCGTGAGGGACAGTACTAGGTACTACAGGTACTACACCACCGTGAGGGACAGTACTAGGTACTACAGGTACTACACCACCGTGAGGGACAGTACTAGGTACTAAAGGTACTACACCACCGTGAGGGACAGTACTAGGTACTACACCACCGTGAGGGACAGTACTAGGTACTACACCACCGTGAGGGACAGTACTAGGTACTACAGGTACTACACCACCGTGAGGGACAGTACTAGGTACTACACCACCGTGAGGGACAGTACTAGGTACTACAGGTACTACACCACCGTGAGGGACAGTACTAGGTACTACAGGTACTACACCACCGTGAGGGACAGTACTAGGTAGTACAGGTACTACACCACCGTGAGGGACGGTACTAGGTACTACAGGTACTACACCACCGTGAGGGACAGTACTAGGTAGTACAGGTACTACACCACCGTGAGGGACAGTACTAGGTACTACACCACCGTGAGGGACAGTACTAGGTAGTACAGGTACTACACCACCGTGAGGGACAGTACTGGGTACTACACCACCGTGAGGGACAGTACTAGGTAGTACAGGTACTACACCACCGTGAGGGACAGTACTAGGTACTACAGGTACTACACCACCGTGAGGGACAGTACTAGGTACTACACCACCGTGAGGGACAGTACTAGGTACTACAGGTACTACACCACCGTGAGGCACAGTACTAGGTACTACAGGTACTACACCACCGTGAGGGACAGTACTAGGTACTACACCACCGTGAGGGACAGTACTAGGTACTACAGGTACTACACCACCGTGAGGCACAGTACTAGGTACTACAGGTACTACACCACCGTGAGGGACAGTACTAGGTACTACAGGTACTACACCACCGTGAGGGACAGTACTAGGTAGTACACCACCGTGAGGGACAGTACTAGGTACTACAGGTACTACACCACCGTGAGGGACAGTACTAGGTAGTACAGGTACTACACCACCGTGAGGGACGGTACTAGGTACTACAGGTACTACACTACCGTGAGGGACAGTACTAGGTACTACAGCTACTACACCACCGTGAGGGACAGTACTAGGTACTACAGGTACTACACCACCGTGAGGGACAGTACTAGGTACTAAAGGTACTACACCACCGTGAGGGACAGTACTAGGTACTACACCACCGTGAGGGACAGTATGTACTAGGTACTACAGGTACTACACCACCGTGAGGGACAGTACTAGGTACTACACCACCGTGAGGGACAGTATGTACTAGGTACTACAGGTACTACACCACCGTGAGGGACAGTACTAGGTACTGTCCCCCACTAGCTGGGATGGAACCGAGGACCTTGAGATCCCAGCCGGCTGCTCTACCTCCTGAGCTACGTGCCGTCCCCATAGATAACATAACAGGTGTATGTATAACTAATGTATGTAGACAGATAGATGATAGATAGACAGACAGACAGACAGACAGACAGACAGACAGACAGACAGACAGACAGACAGACAGACAGGCAGGCAGATGGTATGACCCTGACAGATGCGTTCAATTCATAACCAATTCCAATCTCCACTATCAATGATATTGTAAACATGAATTTTTCCTAGCCCTGACCCTTTTTTTTATAAAAAATAAATAAAAAGTTTAATTATACTGTACAGCTGCTGCCACCCAGTGGCCTTCGGAAGTATCTTCACTCTACAGGTCAAGTAACAATCTAGCAACCAAACACTTCACACTCACAACTCACCTGGTTGCTCTCCATGCAACATAGCTCTCCATGCAATATAGCCTCATCACACATGACTGACCTGCAACAAAAAAAACAGACCAGGTCCAGCCTGGCTTATGGTAAATGGACTGCACTTATATAGCGCTTTTCCACCTTAGCGGCACCCAAAGCGCTTTACAATGGCCTCTCATTCACCTATTCACACACACATTCACGGTAGCTGCCATGCAAGGTGCTAACCTGCTCATTAGGAGCAATTTGGGGTTAGGTGTCTTGCTCAAGGACACTTAGACATGTGGACAGTCGGAGCTGGGATTCGAACCACTGACCCTTCAATCACTGAACAACCCGCTCTAACAACTGAGCTACAGCCACCCCTATGTGCGTGGCTGGCTTGTTTCTGTTCAGGACTGGTAGGACGGAAGCTAGTCATGCCACTGAAATAGCTGTGAATTGAAATGACATGAAATAATGTTAGGTCTTGTCACCTGGACACATCAGTTCCAATGCTTCCAATGCTAATCCAGCACAATAAGAGTGAGATAGCCAGTTAGCTCATGAGCTCACAACAACTAGCAGCAGCTTCCATAACATTAATGGTAGCGGTCAGTGGCTAAAGCAGTTACACTGATGATTCCTGTAACCAGGGGAGGGGATCCTGGGGGGGTCAATATTTAGATTGGGGTAGTGGCATTCAAATGACCATACAGCCTTGTAGGAAGATGCCCCCCCCAAAAAAATACTCTTGCAAAATTTCAATGTAAATGTCCCCCCCAAAGTTGGATATGGATCCCCGCCACTGCCTGTAATGTTAGCTATTTTGCTACAATTGGTTCAACTTCTGTTTCTAGACAAAGGTAAGGGATGAACCCAGATAACACAAGGCTAGCGGACCTACAGCGGCTCCCCGATGGATGAGTTGGCGGACCTCCGGCGGAATATAACACAAGACTAGCGGACCTACAGCGGCTCCCTGATGGATGCTCCACCACCATTCCACCAGTAGTTTATTGTCTGTATCCTAGGCCCATTGGCCCTAGGCTTATGGGTTTCTATTGCTAAATTTACTTACTCTGAAAAATGTTTTGGGTAACCCTTCCTGTCATAGTCCCCCAATTACTAAACATTTACCTGGTAAATACATGCAAAGTATCGCCTAATATATAATGGGTAATTATTGAGACACCTATACTGTAGGTATAATTTCAAAACAGTATTTAAAATATTAAATTACTGCACATAAATTCAATAACTGACATCAGCACCACCAGGTAACCACATTTTTACGTAGCTTCTATAACATCCAGTGACAAAATATGATCCACACCGTGACTTGAACTCAACCTTTGTCATAGGGGGCGGACGCCCTATCCACTATGCCAGGGTTCCCCAACCTGGGGTCCGGGTCCCCCTCAATTGCAGGGTGGGGGGGGGGGGGTGCCAGGGCCCAGAAAATTTGAGGCCTTAATATTAGCTAGACAAAGACTTTTATTGACATATCACACAACAATTTTAACAAAATACATGATCATATTTGATGAAGGGTCAAAAAGCCTTGTATTTACGGCACTACAATACCATATAAACTACAATACCATATAAACTACAATACTATATAAACTACAATACCATATAAACTCAACAAATTAACTGAGACTATGAATAGCGTCAACATTAGTATTACTGCTACACTGGCTTCATTGTACCCTAACTAACACCTGATGGAATTTGCGCACATATGAACACACAGACTGCTGGACGTTCACAGAGATGTATTTTTTTTGGAGGGAGGGGGGGGGGGGGTCGCAAATTCCCAGGGGAGGCTCTGGGGAAGGCAGGCTGGGAACCCCTGCACTATGCTACCGAGCAACTTGATATTGCGCAATGAGGAACTTGATATTGCGCAATGTTGTAGTGGTTTTATTTTGATGTGCTGGGACCACTGCCTCTTGTGGTTGCAACATAGAAATGCAGGTCAACAACGGGATGGACATTTGCTATCTTTGGTGCGTGTGCCACCCACACAAAAAAAACAACATTGGAATACTTTGGGAAATGGAAAGTATGGAATTCGGTTTGAGTGACATGATGGTGGAGAACTCATCCCTCCTCTCAGAGTCTTTGTGTTTGGGACAAAGCGCCCGCAGGCGCATTCTGAAAGGCTCCATCATTCCCTCAAACACGATGGTGTTGTCAGACATTGTCAGACAGTGAAGGTCCAACATGGAAAGGTAATGCTGAAAGATAGATGGGGTTGAGTAAACAGTGGGCTTCTTCTGAGCGGGATTGGATGTCAGGTTGAATGTTAGGTGCATGTAGGTGCATGTTCAACTGCTGAGGGACCCACTTAGTCACCCCAGTGAGGAGAGGGCCGAAGTGAATTGGTTTGATTTGGGTAGTTGGCTTCACTGCAGGTATTTATTAGCATCACATGCTTGGTTTAGTTATTACAAGCATCAACAATTCTAGGGAAGAATACCTGAATAGTCGAATGGCTTCAGGCATGTTTTCTTGTATTAGAGAGGCTGAGTCAAATGTTTCTCAATGTTTGCAAAACAGGGGAGAAATATACCCTGGATAAAACACCCAAGTGAATTGAGACATGCATTGGCTCTCATAGTTTGATTATCTCATTAATTAACACTGGCTCAAAGACAATACTTTCATAAGAATCAAAATACATCTTCAGGCCATATTTGGTACAAGGCAAAGGAATAATGGCCAAGGTTTAGATTAGTTGTGTGTGTGTGACCAAAGTTAAGTGAAATTATTAGTTATCAGGTAGTTGAATGAAGTATCAGTGATATGCAGAGTTGGATGTGCTTATGTGGATGTTAGCTACAGGGAGAGGGAGGGGCCAGTGGCAGGTAAGCTCCACCCTTCACTGGCACTTAGAGAGCAAACTTGAGGAGGAAGACAACACCTGGAGAATGTAACTGCTGGATTTTTACACCATTTAATAGATACAGTAAACCAAAAAAACAAGCAAGGTATGTCCCTTTCACATTGTTCGAATGTATACAAACCTACTTCACTTGAAAATGTTACATTTGAGCTTCAAAAAAACGTATTACAATTCATATCACTTGTCTTGAGAAGTCTCATTCATTTGGTAAAGGAACTTCACATCTCCTACAAATGTTAACAGGTTTGAAATATTTGTGTAACATGGTTTTGTTTGTCATGGGGGGGATTCAGGCTATCTGACCCTCACCATACCTGTTATTTGGTGGTCTTAATGACTCCTGACCAAGTCTCTGGTATTGTCATGTGGTCTTAATTAGGGCTGGGCGATATTGACAAAAACATACATTGCAGCGATGCATTTTTTTTTGCGATATATATTGCAATATATTTTGTTTGTTTAAAACAGAAATAAGCAAACTTGTAAACATACAGGCCTATGTCCTATATGAGGTTAGAACTAAACAGTGATCCTCACGTCTGCTCACACCGGTAGCCAAGTGTCTTGACTGCGTTCCAAAATGCCTACTAATAATGCATCTCTTAGTTTTTGACAGTCATCAAAATTAAAAAGTTGAGCAAAAAGTTTGTAGCATGACATGTTTTGAGTTAACATAGCAGGGGAAAAAAGATCAAAACATTGCAGGCCCTTGCTATGTGACTATTGTGCATGTGCACATTGAGATAGCCATGCATAAACCATATATTGTGCAGCCCTAGTCTTAATGACTCCTGACCGGTCTTGTCTGGTAGGTCCTCCATAGATCCAGCAGTTCTCTCCTCAGAGTGAAGCCAGCCAAGATGAGAGAGGTCTTGTCCATTCTGCTCCTAGTGCTGCTGGCCTCACTTGCCCAGGGGGCCTGTCCACTCAGTGGGAAGAACAAGGATGACCTCTATGGTAAAGACACAAAGCCAGACCACCTCAAAGCTCCTACCAAAACACATCCATCTCCTTCATCTCATTGTATGGCTGCTTCCAATAACAACATGAGACTCAACTTTTGTCTCTTGTGCACGTGTGACATGTCTCTAGGTGTCCATCGTTCATCTCTGGTCAATACTAAAATCTGATTGTCATCCATATTATAACTACTATATATTTTGTATTATCTTCTTCTCTCCCACTAAGACTGCCCAGTCGAGGTGTACATTGTCCTGGACACCTCTGAGAGTGTGGCATTGAGAGCCAAGCCCTATGGGTCCTTTGTGGACCAGATCAAACAGTTTTCCATGGATTTTGTGGATCAACTCAACACCAGGTGTGTAACAGCTCTCATACCCCACTGAACTATAGCCCAATCCACCAATAACTGCATCATGAAAAAATGGTGCATAGTCTACATTAAATGGAGCATGGTCTGGTGCATAGGGGATAAAAGCTCAATCCAACCTTTACATGTACCTAATAAATGTGGCCTTTACCTCATGATTGTGTGTTTTAGGTAAAGCACATCAACGTTGCTCTAAATGGTATAATTAAATCAGAGATACAGGCCAGGCTGTCACTTTTTCCCAGCAATTGTGTTTTGGCTAAAAGCCCAACAGTCTCTTCTGTACAGTAGCCTGTCAATGGTGTAGTGGAGGGTATAGCTACAGTATGGCAGTGGTGTAGTGGAGGGTATACAGAGGTATACTGACTAAACCCACTTTTTAAAATACCACTAATGTAAAAATTGTAAAATGTGTGCAATTTACCCATTAGAGTTCACCCGTTTCTTTAGTCCCTGCTGGCTGGGTATAAACGCTGTCCGCTGTATGAATGTTGCTCTCTACAAGCTCAGACAGGCAGCGCGCTGAGAGCCATGAGTGGATGTGTACTCTTGCGCAATGGGAGCTATTCTTGACAGATACCCCAAAAGAGTCAGAGACAGTTTTCTCCTGAGAATCTAATCAGTCTCTTTCTGTGTGCATCTAGTTTGCTAGTGCAATGTGGCTTGTAAAATGGTGGTTTATATGGAATGTCTCACTACATGTGCAAATTAATTTCACCTACTCTTATTTTGCTAACCTGTCATCTCGTGCACGAACTGCCGATCCGCGCGCATTCCCAGGTACTACCGCTGTGACCGGAACCTGACGTGGAGCGCGGGGGTCCTGCACTACAGCGACGAGGTAAAGGTGATGAGCGAGCTCACCAGCACTAAAGGGGGGGCCGCCGCCAAAGCCCAGATCAAGAGGTCCATCCAGGATATCCGCTACATCGGAAAAGGCACCCACACTGATTGTGCCATCTCCGTAGCAACCGGGCAGCTGATGAGAGGGTGAGTCCTTCGACCGACCAGTTGGCTGGTGGCAAACAATGAAGCAACAGGCCAGATACAGCAGTAGCTAAACATGCTGTCCCCCACCCCTGATGTGTGTTCTTGTTTGGTACTGACCCAGCCAGCAGTGACAGGTGAGGACCACATGAGCCACGCAGGCTGCCAATATGGACCCTATCTGGGTTGGTACGTGGTCTCACCTGGGTTTGCCCACATAGGCTGGAAATTGGATCTAACCAGGCCTTAGTCAGATCCCATCCCCAGCCTATGTGGGCATATCAACCTATGATCATCAGAACAAACACCAACAGAGCTACTACATACTAGGGATGGGACATGATCTTCGAAAAATCGAATAGTCATTAAATTCTTAAATCCCGTGGACCCACCACCCGCGGGAGGAACTGTCGGGGTCGGGTGTGCTGCCAACTAGGTGGCAGTGAAAGCGGTGGGCACCGACGGACCGGACTCGAGCGGCAGAGGCTGGCTCTGGGGACATGGAACATGACCTCGCTGGGGGGGAAGGAGCCGGAGGTTGTGAGGGAGGTGGATCTATACCAATTACACCTGGTGGGGCTAACCTCCACGCATAGCACCGGCACCGGAACCAAACTCCTGGATAGGGGTTGGACACTGTTCTTCTCCAGAGTTGCTCACGGTATGAGGCGTAAGGCAGGTGTGGCTATACTAGCTAGCCCCCAGCTGAGCGCCTCTGTGCTGGAGTTCACCCCGGTGGATGAGAGGGTCGCCTCCCTGCGCCTTAGGACTGTGGTTTGTGCTTATGCACCGAACAGCAGTTCAGAGTACTCAGCCTTCCTGCAGACCCTGAGTGGAGTCCTATTTGGGGCTCCTGCAGGGGACTCCACTGTCCTACTGGGGGACTTCAATGCACACGTGGGCAATGATGGAGAAACTTGGAGGGGCGTGCTTGGGAGGCATGGCCACCACGATCTGAACCCGAATGGTGTTTTGTTGTTGGACTTCTGTGCTAGTCACAGTTTGTCCATAACAAACACCATGTTCGAACACAAGGATGCCCACAAGTACACCTGGCATCAGAACACCTTAGGCCGAAGATCGATGATAGATTTTGTTATCGTATCAGCCGATCTGAGGCCATGTGTTTTGGACACTCGGGTAAGAGAGCTGGTTTCGATGGCGGGGGAAACCTCTGGACAGACCTGGAAAACCCAAGCGTGTAGTGAGGGTGAACTGGGAATGTCTGGAGGAAGAGCCTGTCCAGAGAGATTTCAATTGTCACCTCCGGCAGAGCTTCTCTGGCATCCCTGTGGAGGTTGGGGACATCGAGCATGAGTGGTCAGTGTTCAAAGCCTCCATTGCTGAAGCTGCGGCTGGGAGCTGCGGCCTGAGGGCCATAGGTACCTCAAGGGGCAGTAACCCTAGGACACCGTGGTGGACAGCGGTGGTAGGGGAAGCCGTCCGACTGAAGAAGGAGGCCTTCTGGGATATGTTAGCCCGGGGGACTCCAGAAGCAGTTGCAGGGTATCGGCTGGCCCGGAGGGCTGAGGCTTCGGTCGTGACCAAGGCAAAGCAGCAGGTGTGGGAGGAGTTCTGAGAAACCATGGAGAAGGACTTTCGGTCGGTGTTTCTGGAAGACCATCAGACACCTCAGGAAGAGAAAGCGGGGGACCATCCAAGCTGTATACAGCAAGGAGGGGACACTGCTGACCTCAACTGAGGAGGTTGTTGAGCGTTGGAAGGAGCACTTTGAGTAACTCCTGAACCCGACTAATCCACCCTCTACGATCGAGGCAGAGCTGGAAGATGATGGGGGGTCATCGTCAATTTCCCTGGAGGAGGTCACTGAGGTAGTCAAACAACTCCACAGTGGCAAAGCCCCAGGGACTGATGAGATCCGTCCAGAAATGCTGAAGGCGCTGGGTGTTGAGGGGCTGTCTTGGTTGACACGCCTCTTTAACATTGCGGGGAAGTCCGGGTCAGTGCCAAAGGAGTGGCAGACTGGGGACCAGAGGGTGTGTGCCAATTATAGAGGCATCACATTACTCAGCCTCCCAGGGAAAGTGTACTCCAAGGTGCTGGAAAGGAGGGTCCAGCCGATAGTCGAATCTCCGATCGAAGAGGAACAATGCAGATTTCGTCCTGGTCGTGGAACCACCGACCAGCTCTTCACTCTCGCGAGGATCTTGGGGGGCTTGGGAGTTTGCCCAACCTGTCTACATGTGTTTTGTGGACTTGGAGAAGGCTTATGACCGGGTCCCTCGAGAGGTCTTGTGGAGGGTTATGTGGGAGTATGGGGTGAGGGGATCCCTACTTAGGGCCTCCAATCCCTGTACACCCAGAGTGAGAGCTGTGTCCGTGTCCTCGGCAGTAAGTTGTCTTCCTTTCCGGTGGGGGTTGGCCTCCGCCAGGGCTGCGCTTTGTCACCAATCCTGTTTGTGATTTTCATGGACAGGATATCGAGGCGTAGCCGCGCAGAGGTGGGGTTGCAGTTCGGTGAGCTGGGGATCACGTCGCTGCTATTTGCAGATGATGTGGTCCTGATGGCATTATCTGCCTGCGACCTCCAGCACTCTCTGGATAGGTTCGCAACTGAGTGTGAAGCGGCTGGGATGAGAATCAGCACTTCTAAGTCTGAGGCCATGGTTCTCAGCAGGAAACCGGTGGTCTGTCCGCTCCGAGTAGGAAATGTGTCCTTACCCCAAGTGAAGGAGTTCAAGTATCTGGGGGTCTTGTTCACGAGTGAGCATAGGCGATTTTACCCTCTGAGAGTAGGGGGGGCAACATTTTGACGTGAGAAAAAAAAAAAGTAAGCAAGCAAGCAAGATCTCCCCTGCACGTTCTGTAATCTCTTTATTTTCACACCAGACATCCATTCACACCACACAAGGCATAGCAACAACAATGTCTACATACCTCCCACCCGAACATCAAATCACCAATTCAATATCTCCTATAGAGGCCCAATGCTCTGGAGTGACTTAAGTTTACCCTTAAAATCTATATCTTCTTATTTCGTTTAAAAAAAATTTTTAAATAATATTTACTTTCGTCCAGTGTGTAAGCATTAGCCTTTCATTATCTGTTGTACTGATGTTGGATCACCTTGATTAACCTTACTGGTCAATGAATGCTGAGAAGAGAATAATCTTTCTGGTTTTTATTCATCATAGCATGTATCAATAACATACAGTATCAACCATGCTTTAGGCCTTGGTTCAATTATAGATTTCAGACATAGCTTAGTTCAACAGTTATGTAACAGGATTAGACAATATAACATACCTGTGAACAGATGAGCAGATGTTTGACAACAGGTGGATGTAGCATGCTAACATGCTAAGCTAAAGCCAGCGTAAGATAGTTTAAGCCTTCATGAGTTACGAGGTAAGCGCGCGTAAGTCTCCTTGGTCCGGTGGTTCTCTCTTTTATACGGTTCAGTGGAGAAGCTTAATATAGGCTGTCAGCTGACCATTCTTTATTATGGCCATGAAGCATTGATGAAACATTACCTAGGTCAAGATTAGATCTGACCTATATCCAATGTCTGGATTGACCAATGTTCCCTGTTGACGGCTATTTTGCTGACTGCATGGTCAACTGAGAGACCCCTGACCTTCTATGACCCTTGGCCGTAGCTAAATATACACTGGTATTAGAGTCACTAGAAATGTGGCATTCCTAGTCAAAAATACTACAGAAACCCACATCAGATAACCCCCGTCTGACAGTCTAAAGACTGTCACAGTGAATTCTTCACCATCGGCTGCTAGCTTAACTCAACAATGTCAATAAAACAACAATTAACATTAAACAATAACTTCAGACAATAGATGCTAACTCAAAAACACACAGTCAATTTTCAAAAGAATTATGTTTGTTATTCAGAAAACATTAGCCTTGTCTGTAGGTTGGAGTAGGGAGCGGAGTCCTGCGTCTTTGTCCTCAATTTTCATGGGACAGTTGGCGCCAGTCTCCACTGCCTCGTCCAGAACCCCACAGCCAAGCCATCTCGCGAGAGAGAGTTTCTCAAACACATGTGGAGAGGAAACCCACATGTTAGTCACAGTCCTTAACCATTTTTTTTCTTTTTCTTAAAACATAAGACAGTTAAACACTTTTAAGACTGTTAAACAAAACAAACAAAAATTCGTACATTGACAGATAAATAAACTGCTTTGTCCTGTTACAGATAACTAATGACAATATGTATATATTAGTGATTATGCATTAAGAAAAGTCATCCTCACGGACATGTTTTTCTGCCTCCTCGCGATGTCCGTTGAAGTCCTTCTGTTTTTCCTCCTCCCCCGTCGGATCCATTGGCACACGTTCAGTCTTCTGCCACCCGTCTGATGGTCACCGTCTAATCCTCTGCCACTCGTCTGATGGCATCCATAGGAATGTCCTTTACCACCCGTCTGATCCTTAACACTCACACTCCCTAGCATAGGAGTGTCCTTTGTCCGATCAGTCCAGTAGAGTGTAGAGGAGACTGGGTAGACTGGCACTCCATAGACGCCTTTCCTTGATGGTCTTTGGCTCAAGAGTCACTTTGTTCCTTTGTTAGTGGAACTTCAGCACAATGCAGAGGTTACAGATGTCCACATTTACTTTTGGGTAGAGGGGAGACTGGAACTCAGCATAGGAAAAGGAGTTAGGGTACAATTCCAACCACATTTACTCCTTTTCCTTATCAGCAAAAACATTTGCAATTTTCTTGTTCCAATTAAAAATTAAAGTTATTATACATTTCTGATAAACTTGTTGTGCAGATAAATTTCGGACCAGCGCCTTGTCTGTACATTAACTTAAACTTGCTGCTTGGTTGGTATTGAAATAGAACTTATTTAAAACTTTAACTTGAGTTAAATAAACCTTGCCAAAATCAAACCACACCTAAGGTTGCTACGCACAGTGAGGCGTGGCCAGGCAATTTCAGGCAAGTTTTGGAGCAATGAGCAAGAGAATATGAAGATAACAAGAAAGTTGACATCCCAATGTTCATTTTGCATCAGTTGAGGATTGAACTTGTAACTTCTGACACCAAACAACATCCTCTATCTCACTGAGCTAATTAACAACAACTCACGTTTGGTTTTACAAATAGACTATGTGTCATCATAAAACACTGCACGTGTGGTATATGCAATAGCCCATGAAATATCGTTGTTGATTAAAGTATACACTGAAACAAAGGATACAACAATAGATGTTGCATCATATACTAATGGTCTGCTCTTTAAAGTGTGGATGAGTGGCCTAAGTGATCAAGCGTCTCATAATATATTCAATAAATTAAAGAGACAGCTGTTTACAGTACTTTGTATTGTAAAACATTTTGATGCATTGTCGCTCAATCTTAATGACACTCTGGTCACTGAGTTTGTGAATGACAGTCTGAAGATCTAATGTATCCTCGGCAGGGGCTAGGTATGTTTGCCAACAGCGATGTCTCCGATTGGTGGAGCTTGCGTTGGATTGTGGGTAATGTAGTGTTGGTTTCAGAGAACAGAATTAAACATTTTCCAAAAATCCAATTTCTGAAATAAAATTCTGAAAGAAATCACACTACATCTATCCTTTATGACAATCTTCGCTGATGTGTTGTCCACGAGAAGTTAGACTTTAGTGGAAGATGAATAATAATAACAACATAGGCAAATACAACCAATCCCCCCCTTGGACACGAAATTATCAAAATAATGCAGTGGACAATTAATGACATGTTTTAACTAAATATACCTAGATGGGGACTGTAATTAATAATTCAATTCCTTAGTGGAGCACAAAGCATTGACCACTCATAGCAGAATTAATGTCCATACTCCTGGCGTTCTAGAGCTATCTTTCTTCACTGTTTCTATTATATCATTTTTATTTCATTTTATTGTATTTTATCTTATTTTTATTTATTTTTCAAAACCTCATCCCCTGGCCTTCCCTTTGTGTCCCTCCCAGAGGTCTGGCTGGGGGTAAGGTGCCATTCTCCTTTCTCCTTGCCCCGTGCGGCATCACATTCCATGTTCCACGCACCTGAACCATAGGCCTCCTTTCGGAACCCTATCGTCCAGCCGCCGGAACCCCACAGTCCAACCGCCGGGCTCACCCGTCAATCACCTCCCCCGTCTGGCGCCAGCCTCGTTGGGGTACACATTCTTTTGGGCGATGACCTCAGCATGTCTCATGGTCACACCTGGCCTTTGGGGTATGATGAGATTTCACAAACAATGAACAGTTGATAATCTCTGACGCTCTCTACTCTACCTGCTTCCTGTCGCTGTGGCCTGTCTCCATGCACTACTGCCTTGACCCCGCCCCCTCTCTGTAATGGAGAGAGAGACAACATTGGTCAACAATCACACTTGGCTTTCACACAGTGGTAAATGCAGGCTAGAAAGAGATGTTTCGTTTCTGCCAGGACAATTTCCGCATGTGTGCTCAACACCTGTCTTGGCATTCATGTACTGCTCTGTTCTGATTCTGCCATGTTGCTCTATCTTCCTTTGGATTGAATTAAAAACACACAAATTAACACCACAGTGTAATACTTTGTTAGTACAGCTCTAAGATGAAAGTAAAAATACAACAATTCTCAATGGTAGTGACTATAATGGCAATTGATTGCGCTTAAGTCTTAATTACCATACCGACGGTTCATGTTGGTATCCTGACCTTCATTGCTGCGCGACTGGTCTGGTTCCAATTTTATTTCTGCTGCACACAGAGACTTTAACAACAGATTAACAAATTCCTTATTCAATACTACAATTGTATAACTACAGTGTAATATAACAATTTGTTCAATTTCTCATATAGTCATTGATTTTCTCTCCACATTCCTTTCTCTCATTATTTCCTGGTGATAATAGTGAGTAAAAATCGACTGATTATGATTTGGACAGTTCAATTAAAATTTTCAAAAATATAAATTATCCTAGCAACAATTCAGCTTATAAAACTAACACTATTATTCTAAAAAACATTCTATACCTATTTCTAATATTTTACATCTATTTCCTAATAAAAACATAAATTATACTAAACAATGTCTTGCCCTGCTTTTTAACACTACCCTAGCTAAGAGCAAACACTAATTGGGACCATGTTTTTATTAAAAGAATGATTTTATAATTCTCTTTGCTAAATGACTTTGCAGAAGATAAAATATTACTAATTTCTTCCCCTGCAGGGCACTAGATTTCCAATGAATCTTTCGCTTGGGATAGTTAGTCTAGAATATAATTTAGCAAATAGTATTTACTCTCTCTTCCTTGCCCTCATGTACACACTAATCTTTTCTTTGTCCCGCCTATGCCACTGAGTTTAAATAGTTCACTTAATTACTGCTTCTTGCTTTCCCTATAACTCAAATAAGTCATTGCCTACTTTCCCATCAGGGATAGGTAGTCACTAAAGTCGTCACTCTAGTCACTACGCTTCCCCTATTACTTTTTAACAGTAATTTCCAGTCAGGTTAAGCATGTTACTTGGTTAATTGGCTACTCACTCACAGCTCACCTGATCCTCTCTTCAGTGTAGTCTTGATGGTTAGTCTCCAGCTCTCGGACGTCAGGTCACGATGGACAATACAATCCCATCGTAGAACGGACCTTGGCTCCAGAGCACCTCACAAGTTAGTTCAGTCAGTTATTAGATTGTATGTCAATAGAAATATTTATCTCCAGTGGAGATAACATTTCTTGTGTAGTCATATTGTATTCGCTTGACCCAATGGCTGGTTCACCACGGCCGCTCTGTCCATCCTGCAGGTAAAAATACACTTCACAGATGTTACCCAGCTACGTCGTATTATTAAAGCTTTGATCAGAAACCTTAATCACGTGCCTTCCTACGAGCCTGCAAGATGGAAGACGTGGAGCGGTGGCACCCAGGCGATTAACCAATTAATCACTGGGTCAGTTATTTGTCTTAAATCTGCGCGCCATTCACCACCGGTGACGGTGTTGGCCCAATCAAACCACGTTGGTAGACGCACAGGAATCGATTCTCCTTCACGACTTCGTCTCTCCTTACTCTGGAACAATACTCTTAGGAAGTCATATTATTGTTATGTTGTACACACATTACAGCAATATTTCCTTAAGTAGTCTATTGTTCTGTAGATTCTGATCGCTTGATATTGTTACGTTATTTCACACGCGTTACAGTGCCAATTCTTAAAACAGTACTATATATATACCTGTTGTGGCCACTGAGTGTCTTCCAGCTGTGCTGGGGGGGGGTAACTTTTTCCTCTTGTTTCATGACGACCGAGTCATCTACACAATGTACTGCAGACCACCAGGTAAGCTGATGACCTGTCCTCCCCATTCTTTCTCAGGACAATAGGTGTCCCGAGCGTCTGGGGAGACAAGCACCATTATTGCAGATAGTACTCAAATCATCATTTTGCAAGTTCCCTATTATTTTAAATAATATATATATATATATATCTTCAGGGTATTTCAAAATGCAGTTTCAATAGTTTAATATCATAATTTACTAACAACTAATCATAGTTTTGGCTCAATTCAATATTCTTTGGGGTACTGTAATTTTGTAAGAGAGAGACAGAGACAGAGGGAGACAGTGAGAGAGAGGGGCGGGGGCGAGAGCAGAGGTAGGGGCTAGTGAGCAGAGGGGGGGTGGGGGCTAGCCCGCCCGCCTGAGCCGGGGCCGTTGCTATTAATAGCCTTAAGAATTGTGTGTAACCTTCCCCAACTGACGCACACACCAACCCTGAAGATTTCTGCTCTCCTGCCTCTCACTCTCCTGATCTCCCAAAAGCGTTATAATAGCACTTTATTCAAATCAGCTGGCTTTTTTAGTGAGTAAGTTTCAGCACATTAGCATAGCTGTAGCGCTTAGCATTTTAAGCATCGTCACAGTTATTTTTATGACAGACATACACATTATTATCATTTTTTAGTCGTCACTCGCTTTTTCTGGTATTTTCCTGACACTTATCAACTACAAACATTTACTGGAATCTGGCGTAACCTACAAATGTCACTTGTTTTCGAATTCCCTGGTCTGGTGTTTGTATCCGTTAGTTTGCGGTTAAATTATCAAATTAGGTACGGTACCGGTACAATTATGACCGAATGACTTCTCGACCGATCTACCATGAAATCAGGCCCCGTTTCTACATTCCTTCCCCGCGGAATCGTTTTTATTTCCACTTTTCTGCCAAGGTGATGCGTCTAAAATCTGCAGTTTTATAATCAACACATCCAATCGAGAAGTCACTATCTGGGGTCCCTTGTTTTTGCTGTTTTTGATTACAACGCAGGGAAAGCGACTGTGTCAGTCCTGGCCAGCTGCCAGCGGTCGGTCCTTTCCCTTAGATCTTAACAATGCGTCTGTATTTCATTCACTTCTAAGGAAAATCTATACTAGCCTACTTCACTCATTTCCAAATTTATCGAATTTCTGGGAAATAGCACTGACTGGCGGTTGGTGCTCAAACATACATACTCTAAGCATCGTTATCCTGTTAATTAGTGACAATTGTTTCACACTTTAAACTCATGCAAATTCTCACACAGCTTAAAATCTGGCATTTTTCTCGTTCAACATACATTGACCCTTTAACTAATCAGTTCCAACAGGTTCTTTTGATTGAATAAGCATTTTATACTTTTACTCTTGATTTGGCTTATTTAAAGCAGATCTCCTATACATTGTTATTGTGCGCGCTGTTTGCATAGGTAAAATACTTGTTTTGCGCCTCTATCAGAGTTTTTCAGTTGTAATAATAGCTTATAATATTAACAATCCTTGCCGACAACGCCATTTTGATGTTGGATCACCTTGATTAACCTTACTGGTCAATGAATGCTGAGAAGAGAATAATCTTTCTGGTTTTTATTCATCATAGCATGTATCAATAACATACAGTATCAACCATGCTTTAGGCCTTGGTTCAATTATAGATTTCAGACATAGCTTAGTTCAACAGTTATGTAACAGGATTAGACAATATAACATACCTGTGAACAGATGAGCAGATGTTTGACAACAGGTGGATGTAGCATGCTAACATGCTAAGCTAAAGCCAGCGTAAGATAGTTTAAGCCTTCATGAGTTACGAGGTAAGCGCGCGTAAGTCTCCTTGGTCCGGTGGTTCTCTCTTTTATACGGTTCAGTGGAGAAGCTTAATATAGGCTGTCAGCTGACCATTCTTTATTATGGCCATGAAGCATTGATGAAACATTACCTAGGTCAAGATTAGATCTGACCTATATCCAATGTCTGGATTGACCAATGTTCCCTGTTGACGGCTATTTTGCTGACTGCATGGTCAACTGAGAGACCCCTGACCTTCTATGACCCTTGGCCGTAGCTAAATATACACTGGTATTAGAGTCACTAGAAATGTGGCATTCCTAGTCAAAAATACTACAGAAACCCACATCAGTACCTTATCTTTCTTTTCATTTACAAAGTTTATTTGTTTGCCGTTACTTTACTCGTACTCTTATTGATAGGGGTGGAGCTAGGGGAGGTGTTCCAGGAATGTCCGGCTGGGAGGAGGCCGCGGGGTAGACCCAGGACCAGATGGGAGGAGGCCGTGGGGTAGACCCAGGACCAGGTGGCGGGACTACATCTCCGCACTGGCCTGTGAGCGGGATATAGGAAGAAATAGGATAGGCCCTATTGGCCGGAAAAGTCGCTCAGACGAGCAATGATGAGATGCGATTTTCGAAGAAAAATCGATTTTTGCCCAGCAATTTTCGAATAGCAGATTTGCCAGAAAGTCCCATCCCTACTACACACCTCAACAGCTCTGACTTCTCCAGATTTAGAAAGCAGGCTCCTGAGTAGAATAGACTATAGCCTACTGTTACTGAGACACCAAGCATAGTTTTCTATACAGCCTACAAAGCTACATGTAGGCTGTATAATGTATACTTGGCTATGGGAAAAATGAACTGTGGCGAGTGTCTCCAGGTGGTGGGCCCTGGAACATGTGATGGAAAGGAATTCTTACAACTGAACAGAACATCTTTTTCTAACCAACAGCTCTCCTCTTGGTAACAAGTACATGGTGGTGGTTACAGACGGGCATCCGATAGACGGCTGGAAGGAGCCGTGTGGCGGGGTGGCCCATGCCGTAGCCGAGGCCAAAGCCATGGACATCCGCATCTTTAGCGTGGCCATCACCCCCCAGCATCTGGTAACCAGGGCTGGGCTCTTAAAGACAACTTACAGGGATGAATCATGTTTCTACGCAGTTGACACTTGTGGAGTTCTCTTCCTGAACGTGGGCCCATCAAAATCCCACCTGTTCTATTGACAAAGATGGAACCAAAGGGGAAAAAGATGAGTTTCTCTGATTGGGTTTGATGGGGATCTCGTGGTTGGTGGGCTTATCTGATTGGGTTTGATGGGGATCTCGTGGTTGGTGGGTTTCAGACCTGCTGCAATCACTCTGGATCAATCACCCTCTGTCTCTCTCTCTGCAGGACTACAGACTTAGTTCCATAGCAACAGATGCGCGACACAATCAGAACCTTTCAGCCACCAGCCACGACCCGCGGGTTGTCAGAAACACCATCACCACCATCCTGGCCACCATGGTGGGTATTACCAAACTACCACCACCATCCTGGCCACCATGGTGGGTATTACCAAACTACCACCACCATCCTGGCCACCATGGTGGGTATTACCAAACTACCACCACCATCCTAGCCACCATGGTGGGTATTACCAAACTATCACCACCATCCTGGCCACCATGGTGGGTATTACCAAACTATCACCACCATCCTGGCCACCATGGTGGGTATTACCAAACTATCACCACCATCCTGGCCACCATGGTGGGTGTTACCCTGTCACAACATCTAGGCAGCCAGAAATGGGACCACACAGCCAAAGATATTCTTGCTCATATCAGCGCCCAGTGGTCATGCTAACCACACTTCTCTCCCCTCTCCTCCCTGTGCAGTATAAGGATTCAGAAGAATTGGTGAGTCTGTTCTTTGTAAAATGTTGTTATTTTATTGCATTAAACATTTATAATCATCAGAATCATTAATTCTCAAATTCGTTAGCCTATATTTCTGTACTGTGGAACTCACATAGCCTGCTGTGTTCTGGTTCTAACTCATGTTTGTCATTGTGTTTCATGTTTCAGTGCTGTACGTTTGAGTGTAAGGTAAGCTCAGTATCATGGCTTCTACGGACATTTGGCTGTTTTTTGCTTTTGGAAACCTGGTTTTGTTCCTTTAGTTTTGAATGATGGTTTCTCGTATGGTGGTGAGGAAGTACCAGGAGCCCAAACCCCTGTCAGAAGCTGCACCGCTAATGATTCTACAAACTGATGGATGGATGGATGGATGGATGGATGGATGGATGGATGGATGGATGGATGGATGACATAAACAAGGAATATATACATCCATACAGCATGTGTAAAATATAGAATATACAGCATACGTACAGAATACATCCATCCATCCATCCTTTGGGCTGCTGGCACAAAGGAACGTCTGAACCGCTCTGTTTTTCACCTGGGTGGGAGGAGCCTGTGGCTGAAGGTGCTCCCCATCTGCCACAGCTCGCCATGGAGGGGATGGGAGGGGTTGTCCAGGATGGACTTCAGTTTGTCCCTCATCCTCCTCTCCACCACAGACTCCAGGCTGTCCAGTTGTTGCCCCATGACAGAGCTGGCCCTCCTCACCAGCTTGTTCAGTTTGTTTGTCTTCCTGGATCTGATGTTGCCCTCATCTGGACCAGATCTGGTGTTTATCTCAGGAAAACAAATCCATCTTGTTTATTGTTGGCAGGCCTCGGCAGGATCTCCAGGCCCTCCGGGTGATGATGGTGAAGCGGTAAGATCCTCTCCTTCACTCTGGAATGAAAGCAGGATATTGATTTTCAGTCAGTCAGGTAACCAATATCTGGTCATGTCACTGTCAGTGGGCTGCATCAACTCATAATAAGTAAGCTTTTTCTAAAAACCAAAGTCCCTGAGGTAGGAAAAGAAGAAAGACATGTTGGTCTCATGTCAGAAGAAAGACATGTTGGTCTCATGTCAGAAGGGTGAATGGTGGTCTCATGTCAGAAGGGTGAATGGTGGTCTCATGTCAGAAGGGTGAATGGTGGTCTCATGTCAGAAGGGTGAATGGTGGTCTCATGTCAGAAGGGTGAATGGTGGTCTCATGTCAGAAGGGTGAATGGTGGTCTCATGTCAGAAGGGTGAATGGTGGATGGAAGAGAAACGTCTGAATGTCCTTTCTTCACAGGGATCCTCTGGACGTCTCGGGATTTCTGGGAAACCTGGAGGTTTGGGAGCAAATGTGAGTGTTTTGGTTCACTGTACCTTACTGTCAGATAAGACTATGATATACACTATATGGTGTATGAACTTGGGAATGCGAATAATCGCAGCAGGCTGTACTCTATTATTTGTTGAGAAAATATTAGTACTGTTTATTTATTTTAATATTATTTTATTTTTCAGGGAAGAACAGGTGACCCAGGCCCCCCAGGACACAGAGGTGAAAAGGTCAGAATTTAGATTTTTGCCCAAAACACATGTAGGGATTGTGAATTGTGATTGAAGAAAATGCATCCTTGAACATGAATGTGGCTCTTTGGTCTTCAGTTGGGAAACGCCATGTCATGGCATAATGTACAGAATGTAACTATGGTGATACACATACAGTAGAGTGTCTCTTCTATTCCACATGGCACCAGACATTTTGTTTCGCATCTTCACTAAAGTAATTTTCATGATGTCCTTTTCTCTTTACAGGGTGACAGTGGTCATCCTGGAGACAAAGTAAGTGGTTTTGTTCCCTTATAACTATTGTAGCTCTTGTACTGCATTTTAAGGAAAAAGGACTTCTACTGTAACATGATGTCAATTGTCTCTTTTTTCTCAACATGCAGGGTCCAAGAGGACCAATGGGATCAAAGGTGTGTTACTGAACGACCATAGAGCAGTTTTTCTCAGTAATTTATGCATTCAGTTGAATTCACAATTATGAAGGCAAGACAAACAAACTGTAGTCCGCTAGCAAAGGACACTCCACACACGTATCATTTACACTCTAATTAATCATTAAATTCTTGAATTCACATGGCCTTGTTTTAATGCTCTCAGTGGCTGAGGTGGGAGTGGATGTGTGTGTTGGTGACATGTCTTCTCTTCCTGCCCCAGGGAGAGAGGGGTGCTGATGGGGTGGACGGGAAGGACGGCCTTGCGGTTTGTTTATTTTCTGTCATATCCACATTCATGGCTATTGATTGTCTTCTGCATATGGTTCCTCTTAACGTCTTTCAATACTCACGGTTGTTTTCTCTGCAGGGAGACCCCGGAGTGGCAGGCTTACCGGGATGCAAAGGAGACGAGGGGGCAGAGGTCCAGTCAGAGCCATAGAATGCTTTTTGGTTCTCATTCCCAACTCACTTCTCACAATCTCACAATGTCATAGACTGCTGCATAGTGATGTGAGGTTGGGTGGAGGCTCTTTTCTCTGGGCTGTTGGGACGGCCACAGCATCGGTGTTGAGTTCTTATTGGGGGGGTTTTCATCCACAGCATCGGTGTTGAATTGGGGGGGTTTTCATCCACAGCATCGGTGTTGAGTTCTTTATGGGGGGGGGGTTCATCCACAGCATCGGTGTTGAGTTCTTATTGAGGGGGGGTTCATCCACAGCATCGGTGTTGAGTTCTTATTGAGGGGGGGTTTCATCCACAGCATCGGTTTTGAGTTCTTATTGAGGGGGGGTTTCATCCACAGCATCGGTGTTGAGTTCTTATTGGGGGGGGGGGGGTTCATCCACAGCATCGGTGTTGAGTTCTTATTGGGGGGGGTTCATCCACAGCATCGGTGTTGAGTTCTTATTGGGGGGGGGGGTTCATCCACAGCATGGGTGTTGAGTTCTTATTGGGGGGGGGGGGGGGGGTTCATCCACAGCATGGGTGTTGAGTTCTTATTGGGGGGGGGGGGGGGTTCATCCACAGCATGGGTGTTGAGTTCTTATTGGGGGGGGGGGGGGTTCATCCACAGCATCGGTGTTGAGTTCTTATTTGGGGGGGGTTTTCACAGGGACCTCCAGGACCTGCGGGATCGAAGGGAGATGCAGGTCCTTATGGATTACCCGGGCAGAAGGTAACATAGATTTATTCATTTTTTTTACTGAATGTGGGCCTGTAATGAATTTGTTTTTAACACGAGAGTGTGTGTCCGTGTGTGTGTATGTGTGTGTGTGTGTGTGTGTGTGAGTGTGAGTGCGACTAGACTACAAGTCCTTCCCACCACACTCAACCTTCTGTCTGCTTTCCTACTCAGGCTCCTCATTGTTTGCATCACACCACTGAATAAGTCACAGATTCAATGTCACACATCTTGAATGGCTGCTATGCTTACAGAGGAATGTACTTACAGCAGCACGCCATGACAGAATAGTGGACTTGATAATAAAGGACATATCTAATGTATCAACCTCAGTGAGAATGTACAAACATTCCTGTCTCAATCCCTCTCTGCAGTAACCCAGACACTTTTACACATCTGTCTGCTAATATACCTGATGTCGTTGTCAGTGAAGTGTCCAGAGAGGTGTTTGTTCTGGAGGTAGCCTGCACATTTGATGTGCTCCGATTCTTCAGCCAAACTCCCTCTCCATGGTTCCCTCACTCGTGAACAAGACCCCCAGATACCTTCACTTCGGGTAAGGACTCATTTCCTACTCGGAGCTGACAGGCCACCGGTTTCCTGCTGAAAACCATGGCCTCAGATTTAGAAGTGCTGATTCTCATCCCAGCCGCTTCACACCTCATCTGCAAATAGCAGCGACGCGATCCCCAGCTCACCGAACTGCAAACCTACCTCCCCACGGCTACGCCTCGATATCCTGTCTATGAAAATCACAAACAGGATTGGTGACAAAGCGCAGCCCTGGCGGAGGCCAACCCCCACCGGAAAGGAAGACGACTTACTGCCGAGGACCCGGATACAGCTCTCGCTCTGGGTGTACAGGGATTGGATGGCCCTAACTAGGGACCCCCTCACCCCATACTCTCGCATAACCCTCCACAAGGTGGGCAAACTCCCAAGCCCCCTCCAAGATCCTCGCAAGAGTGAAGAGCTGGTCAGTGGTTCCACGACCAGGATGAAATCCGCATTATTCCTCTTCGATCTGAGGTTCGACTATCGGCCGGACCCTCCTTTCCAGCACCTTGGAGTACACTTTCCCTGGGAGGCTGAGTAATGTGATGCCTCTATAATTGGCACACACCCTCTGGTCCCCTTCCAGGTTAGCCCCACCAGGTGTAATTGGTATCGCTCCACCTCCCTCACAAGCTCCAGCTCCTCCCCCTCCCCAGCGAGGTCACGTTCCATGTCCCCAGAGCCAGCCTTTGCTGACCTGGTCCGGTCCTGTCGTTGCCCTCCGCCTTCACTGCCACCTAGTTGGCAGCGCACCCGACCCCGATAGTTCCTCCCGCGGGTCGTGGGTCCACAGCATGGAGGAGGAGATGGTGTCTCCACGTTGCTTTTTCGGGCTGGGCCCGGCCAGCCACCAGGCGCTCGCAGGCGGGCCCTCCGTCTGGGCCTGGCTCCAGACGAGGGCCCCAGGATTCCTCCAGGCCGGGTCTCTCTTCCTCTTTTGTTGTTTTCCATCGGGGGTTTTGCCTGTAACCACAGGTAGGGGGGATAGGGGGGTACGTACTACCACTTGCCCAAGGTGGACCCCCAGACTAGTGGAGGGAAGGAGGCGTCTTACTTTTCCATTCCATTCTAGTATACACTGAAACTACCCACTGCCCTGTTTTTACTTATATTGTGGACATAAATAAATTGTTGGTTCATCTCATGTTAAAGGAGTAGTTTATTTAGCATCATAATTGTTGTGTGTGTGTGTGTGCTCTGATCAATGTTTACACGTTCCCTCTCCCCAGGGTGAAGCAGGCCCAGCTGGGGAGCCTGGGGTTACTGGAGTGGACGGCCCCACCGGGGCCAAGGTATCGATCACACACACAATCACACTGACATCCACAGCAACGATGGCTCCTCTGCTGCTATTAATCAGTGTTGTTTCAGGGAGAGTCTGGACCAAGTGGAGCCCCTGGAAATAAAGGTGACAGAGGAGATGATGTAAGTAGTGCACCCCATACTACATACCCCCAAATAGTGGTTAATATGTCATTATATATACATATAATGACATATATATATATATATTTTTATTTTTTTATTTTTTTATTTTTTATATACATATATATAGATTCTTCCAATTTCCTTACACCACACGTCACAACTAAAATAGCAAAAACAAACAACCAATACAAACAAACAAGCAATACTAACAGAACAAACTGCCGGCTCAAACAGGAGGTAGAAAAAATGCAAAGGTCCGTGTGAAACCCGACCATGTACGGAGCGCCCAGAGGTTGGGAAGTCGGGATGCGAGTCCAAAAGGCCCGCGCCAGACGAGGTCAAGAAGTTCTGTTTTTGGGACGATTGGTGCTTGAAATGCACGGGGCAGCAACAGGACACTCTATTCATCAAGAATTATCTCAATCTAAATTAGATTAGAAATTAGAGACAGGAAAACAATGAGGCAATCCCAGTGAACTCACTTGTGTCCGTTCTGTCTGACAGGGGGACTCAGGGCTGTCTGGGGATGCCGGTCCAGCGGTGAGGAAGCTGATTCATTATTTTGTAATTGAAGTGTCACTACTCTCCAGAATGAACTTTTGTAAAAGGAAATAAAAACACTTGAGAGATATAGTGAAACATAATCGCCATTGGCAGCACCTTTTTTTAAAATTAACACAATGATTTCTTTGCAGGGAGAGAAAGGAGAGAGGGGGCCGCATGGGCCCCCTGGAGTACGAGGGCCTCCAGGGGAAAAGGTGAGCGCCCTTCTCTCAGCTACCAATAGAAATTCCCCAATTCACTTCCCGTGAAATTGAAATGGATAGAATGTAAATATGACAGACGGAACCCCTGGTCTAGACTTGACTTACAATCCCCTCAGCCTCCGTCTGTGTTCAGAGTCTCCCTGATTCTCTCTGAGGTTTGATGTGTGAACGTGAGAGAGAGAGATAGAGAGAGAGAGAGAGAGAGAGAGAGAGAGAGAGATGACACGGCTTCTTCCCTTCTCCCACGGTGACTCCAGGGTGACCCGGGACCGCATGGTGCCGAGGGCCACGAAGGCCGGCCTGGAGCCGTGGGGTCACAGGTGACCCTCTACTCTACTGCCTCTGTGTCCAAGAACTCTCTCTACGCAGAGAGATGGATTGCTACACAGTTTGTCCAGGGAGTTTCGGGGGGGCAAAGTTCTGCCTGTAGTATTCAGGGGTGTAGAGTGTCATTATTTTCATCAAAGAAGGAAATTCCTTCGAAAATCAAACAAAGAGAATAACATTGTTTATTGTGCATATATACCTGATCTCCCGTCTTAATCATGTCTGTTTTCACCTTGAAAGGGTCAGGGTGGTGTGGGGGGACTGAAGGGCTACAAGGGAGAGCCAGGAGCTCATGGACCCGGGGTACGTCACCATCATCACATATATACCATTCACACTAGTATAAATAGTCAAAATTGTATATACTGAATGTTGTGAGCTGGGTCCAGACATGGCTGACCTGTGTCCTCTTCCCTCCCAGGGTGTGAAGGGCCCAAGAGGGGCTCCAGGACCCACAGGGGGAGCGGGGCCCATGGGGGAGAGGGTGAGAGACAGCGGAGGGGGAGAGAACAGTGCTGGGGGAGTGAGAGGGTTGGTTGGAACAGCGGAGGGGGAGTGAGAGGGTTGGTTGGAACAGTGCTGGGGGAGCGAGAGGGCTGGAACAGCGGAGGGGGAGCGAAAGGGCTGGAACAGCGGAGGGGGAGTGAGAGGGTTGGTTGGAACAGCGGAGGGGGAGTGAGAGGGTTGGCTGGAACAGCGGAGGGGGAGTGAGAGGGTTGGTTGGAACAGCGGAGGGGGAGGGAGAGGGTTGGTTGGAACAGCGGAGGGGGAGTGAGAGGGTTGGTTGGAACAGTG
This sequence comes from Borostomias antarcticus, assembly GCF_949987555.1. NCBI lineage: Eukaryota > Metazoa > Chordata > Actinopteri > Stomiiformes > Stomiidae > Borostomias > Borostomias antarcticus. The sequence goes on along the minus strand of NC_140260.1, from coordinate 781,182 downwards.
CTGGGGGAGCGAGAGGGCTGGAACAGCGGAGGGGGAGTGAGAGGGTTGGTTGGAACAGCGGAGGGGGAGTGAGAGGGTTGGTTGGAACAGCGGAGGGGGAGTGAGAGGGTTGGCTGGAACAGCGGAGGGGGAGTGAGAGGGTTGGTTGGAACAGCGGAGGGGGAGGGAGAGGGTTGGTTGGAACAGCGGAGGGGGAGTGAGAGGGTTGGCTGGAACAGCGGAGGGGGAGTGAGAGGGTTGGCTGGAACAGCGGAGGGGGAGTGAGAGGGTTGGCTGGAACAGCGGAGGGGGAGTGAGAGGGTTGGTTGGAACAGCGGAGGGGGAGGGAGAGGGTTGGTTGGAACAGCGGAGGGGGAGGGAGAGGGTTGGTTGGAACAGCGGAGGGGGAGGGAGAGGGTTGGTTGGAACAGTGGAGGAGGGGGAGTGAGAGGGTTGGTTGAAACAGTGGAGGGGGAGGGAGAGGGTTGGTTGGAACAGTGGAGGGGGAGGGAGAGGGTTGGTTGGAACAGCGGAGGGGGAGGGAGAAGGTTGGTTGGAACAGCTGTAAGTTGTGATAATGTAGCCAATCAATACATATCCATATAATAGTGATTCATATGAATATTGATGTTAACCAGGGAGATAATGGAGCCCCAGGCGTCGGCCAACCGGGATCTGCAGGAATACAGGTCTTTATCTCAGGAACATCACGTCGCAACCATGCCGGTCAACGTTGTTCGTCAAGCACATTTTAACTGACCTCATGTCTTGCAGGGCCACCCTGGTTTGAGGGGACCTGCCGGTCCGAATGTAAGTCAGTCAGTCTGTCTGTCTGTCTGTCTGTCTGTCTGTCTGTCTGTCTGTCTGTCTGTCCGTTTGTCCATCTATCAGTCTATCAATCTGTCAGTCTGTCTCGCTCAAACACACAAACTGTCTGAGCAGTGTAATTTTTCTAGGGCAAAAAAGGATTATCTGCATGGATTCAAACCCCCCCCCCCCCTCTCTCTCTCTCTCTCTTTTTCTCCCCCTCCCTCCCTCCCTCCCTCCGTCATGACAGGGTATCAAGGGTCTGCAGGGCCTGAAGGGAGACGTTGGCCATCCAGGTGACCAGGGTGATGATGTAAGCTACCCACACATTGCATGAAAATATGACTTTATAAAGGCCCAATAGGAGTTACGGTAACGGTAGTTACGGTAACTCTTTACCTCAGTGTAAAGCTGCCCTTAGTTCTGTGCAACTAGTTAATATGATGCAGCTACGTAGTTGTAGTAGTCAGGGAAGAATTTTTACAGCTCACTTATCTGGCCCCCGGGTGATTACTGTTTTTTTGCTTCCCTCTGTCGTATGCCCACCTCCCTTGTTCTCTGTAAAGCGCATTGTGTTGCCTCTGGGTATGAAATGCGCTATATAAATAAAGCTTTGATTGATTGATTGATTGATTGATTGATTGATTGATTGTAGCTGTATCATATTAAACACTTATATCATATATAACACTGTAGTTAATAGGACCTGCTCTTGTTTATTTAATTAACATACAAGCCAAGTCCAGACAAGACACAAGCATCATCAACCATGAAGATACACTAATTCCACTATGTGTTATGTCTGTCTCTCATGGCTAGTGCTAACCTCTAATGTCTTATATAGTGTGTATATCTCTCTGTGCTCTTATATGACCTCTAATGTCTTATATAGTGTGTATATCTCTCTGTGCTCTTATATGACCTCTAATGTCTTATATAGTGTGTATATCTCTCTGTGCTCTTATATGACCTCTAATGTCTTATATAGTGTGTATATCTCTCTGTGCTCTTATATGACCTCTAATGTCTTATATAGTGTGTATATCTCTCTGTGCTCTTATATGTCTTCTTCCTAGAATGAGCAGCGTGGTGAGGACGGCCCGCCGGGACTGACAGGATATCCTGGTGTTGAGGGAGAGAATGTAAGACCTAAAAATCCACAGGCTCGCACACACACACACACACACACACACGCACGCACGCACACACACACACACGCACGCTCGCACACACACACACACACACGCACGCACACACACACACGCTCGCACGCACACACACACGCACGCACGCTCGCACGCACACACACACACACACACACGCACGCTCGCAC
>NC_140260.1:597500-778863 GCF_949987555.1 Borostomias antarcticus | reverse complement strand
CCACGTATGCACTTATATCCACACGTACGCACTTATATACACACGTACGCACTTATATACACACGTACGCACTTATATACACACGTATGCACTTATATACACACGTATGCACTTATATACACACGTATGCACTTTATATACACATATGCACTTATATACACACGTATACACTTATATACACACGTATGCACTTATATACACACGTACGCACTTATATACACACGTAATGCACTTATATACACGTATGCACTTATATACACACGTACGCACGCTACTCAGCCACTTCCTCCCATCAGGGAGCTCAGCTGTGCTGTGAACAGTCTGTTTGGATGAAGTGAAAGATATGAGTCAAGGTGGATTTTGATTTAATCTCTCTCTCTCCCTCTCTCCCTCTCTCTCCTCTCTCTCTCTCTCTCTCTCTTAAAGCATGTTGTGGTAAGTTTTAGAGCACTCAAGTAGTTGTCTTATTTAAAACAAAAAATGACATTTCACGTGACAAGTTGTCGATTCACATGAGCACCACAAACCCTCATTTGATGCGAGGTCTACAGCTTGGGTAGCACAATACCTTGGCCCAACCTATTGACCCTTCACTGTACCCTCTATACTTCATCCCAACGTCCCCTCCCCCGGCCCAACCCTGGGCGTTCCCAGTGTGCAGGTGCGGACCGGTGAGGCTCCTGTTTGTGCTGGACAGCTCGGAGAGCGTCGGGCTGCAGAACTTCACCTTGGAGAAGGAATTCATCATTCGCATCATTAACAAGATGGCACAGTTCAACAGTAACAACAAGGTGTGGGGATGTTTTTTCAGTGGCAAAACAGCTCGGTTCATCTCATGTTAAACCAGCTCGGTTCATCTCAATGTTAAAACAGCTCGGTTCATCTCATGTTAAACCAGCTCGGTTAATCTCATGTTAAACAGCTCGGTTCATCTCATGTTAAACCAGCTCGGTTAATCTCATGTTAAAACAGCTCGGTTCATCTCATGTTAAACCAGCTCGGTTCATCTCAATGTTAAAACAGCTCGGTTCATCTCATGTTAAACCAGCTCGGTTAATCTCATGTTAAAACAGCTCGGTTCATCTCATGTTAAAGGAGTAGTTTATTTAGCATCATAATCCATATACACATTTTGACGAATTGTGGTCCATATCAACATTTTGACAGACTGTGCACTCTTGAGATATTAGTGTTCATTGCTCAGGTCACAGATCTCTATATATGCCCTAGAGATCCATTTTATACTTAGTTGTGACCTGAGCTATAAACACTAATATCTCAAGAGTGCACAGTCTGTCAAAATGTTGATATGGACCGTTGTATATGACCATAAATAACCGTGTACTGTAACAGGTGCTAAATACCAAACTACTCCTTTAAGTGTTACCTCTAATCCAATGTTACCTTAATTTATGTAAACATAATATGTCTGTGTAAATGTGTGTGTGTGTGTGTGGTGTGCATGTTTGTGCATGCATATGTGTGTGTGTGTGTGTTCAGAATGAACCCAGCTCTCGCGTGGGCATTGTCCAGTACAGTCACGAGGGGACCCAGGAGCTGCTGTCCATGGACGACCCCACCATCACCTCCATGACGCAGCTGAAAAGGTCAGTGGAAGTGTTGAGGACCTGCTGTAATCTCTGGTGTCAATCATACTTCACTCACTCATGTCATTAGCAACTTTCCGCTCTATTACAACCAGCAAGAGGTTTTTCAACGCGCTTGCTCACCGGATACTGTTCTTAATTCCTCCGTCACCATGTTCGCTGAACGCCTGTCTCTGTAGTGCTGTGAAGAACATGCGCTGGATTGCTGGAGGCACGTTCACGGGGGAGGCGCTGGACTTTTCCCGCACGGCGTTCGGCAGCTCCCAGCTCTCCCGCAAAGTGGCCATCGTCCTCACCGACGGCCGGTCGGACACCCGCGACACCAAACCCCTGTCCTCACTCTGCTCCCTGCCAAATACAAAGGTAAAGGGGAACAGAGAGCAGCACACAGACTCTGAGACTTTGAGTCTAGGAGATACGGCTGGGTTGAAGGGGCAGGGTTGAAGAGTTACTGGGTTGAAGAGTTACTGGGTTGAAGGTTTACTGGGTTGAAGAGTTACTGGGTTGAAGGGTTACTGGGTTGAAGGGTAACTGGGTTGAAGGGGTGAGATGAAGGGGTGGGATGAAGGGGTTGGGATGAAGGGGTGGGTTGAAGGGGTGGGTTGAAGGGGTGGGATGAAGGGGTGGGTTGAAGGGGTGGGTTGAAGGGGTGGGATGAAGGGGTGGGTTGAAGGGGTGGGATGAAGGGGTGGGATGAAGGGGTGGGTTGAAGGGGTGGGATGAAGGGGTGGGATGAAGGGGTGGGTTGAAGGGGTGGGATGAAGGGGTGGGTTGAAGGGGTGGGTTGAAGGGGTGGGATGAAGGGGTGGGTTGAAGGGGTGGGATGAAGGGGTGGGTTGAAGGAGTGGGATGAAGGGGTGGGATGAAGGGGTGGGTTGAAGGGGTGGGATGAAGGGGTGGGTTGAAGGGGTGGGTTGAAGGGGTGGGATGAAGGGGTGGGATGAAGGGGTGGGTTGAAGGGGTGGGATGAAGGGGTGGGTTGAAGGAGTGGGATGAAGGGGTGGGATGAAGGGGTGGGATGAAGGGGTGGGTTGAAGGGTTCCTGGGTTGAAGGAGTGGGATGAAGGGGTGGGATGAAGGGGTGGGTTGAAGGGGTGGGTTGAAGGGGTGGGATGAAGGGGTGGGATGAAGGGGTGGGTTGAAGGAGTGGGATGAAGGGGTGGGATGAAGGGGTGGGTTGAAGGGCTGGGTTGAAGGAGTGGGTTGAAGGGGTGGGATGAAGGGGTGGGATGAAGGGGTGGGATGAAGGGGTGGGTTGAAGGGGTGGGTTGAAGGAGTGGGATGAAGGGTTACTGGGTTGAAGGGTTACTGGGTTGAAGGGTTACTGGGTTGAAGGGGTGGGTTGAAGGGGTGGGATGAAGGGGTGGGTTGAAGGGTTCCTGGGTTGAAGGGGTGGGATGAAGGGGTGGGATGAAGGGGTGGGATGAAGGGGTGGGTTGAAGGGGTGGGTTGAAGGAGTGGGATGAAGGGTTACTGGGTTGAAGGGTTACTGGGTTGAAGGGTTACTGGGTTGAAGGGGTGGGTTGAAGGGCTGGGTTGAAGGGTTACTGGGATGAAGGGGTGGGTTAAGGAGTGGGTTGAAGGGTTACTGGGTTGAAGGGTTACTGGGTTGAAGGGTTACTGGGTTGAAGGGTTACTGGGTTGAAGGGTTACTGGGTTGAAGGGTTACTGGGTTGAAGGGTTACTGGGTTGAAGGGGTGGGTTGAAGGGTTACTGGGTTGAAGGGGTGGGTTGAAGGGTTACTGGGTTGAAGGCTGGGTTGAAGGGGTGGGTTGAAGCCCTGGGTTGAAGGGCTGGTTTGAAGGGTTACTGGGTTGAAGGGGTGGGTTGAAGAGGTTGGGTTGAAGGGGTGGGTTGAAGGGCTGGTTTGAAGGGTTACTGGGTTGAAGGGGTGGGTTGAAGAGGTTGGGTTGAAGGGGTGGGTTGAAGGGCTACTGGGATGTGTTTGGGTAAGCGAGGCCTACCCTGGCATATGGGAGAAAAATCCACTGCGGGTAAATCCTGATATTAAAGCAATCCAAGTTGTAGAAGTGCCAGGCCAAAAAAATAATCTAGGCCAAATGCTAACTTTAATCAAGGGTGTGTAACATGATATATCTGTATAAAACTGTGTATGTCATGTGGTATTGATGCTGTGAGTTGCGCCAGAGGACGAAGAGATCGGGTTTGGGATGGAGATTTAGAGATTTAGGCAGTCGGATTTTAGAAGTGCCAACCAAACCCACTGAGGTTGGACTTAATGTCTGTGGTGGTGGTGGTAGCCCTGGCGTTCTGAGACTGATGTATAGTCTATTGCACATTCTATCTTTTAAAAAAAAAACAGTTTCTCTTAATTTTGTCCTTCTTGGACATGGTCAAGTCAAAACGACAGCCTGCCCCATATCTCTGCCCCTCAGGTGGTGGGCGTTGGCATCGGTGACATCTTCAGAAGGGCGGCCTACACCACCATGCTGGAGGAGATCACCTGTCACGGCACGGCCAAACCGGGGATCTACCTGAAGATCACTGACCACTCCCAGCTCCTGGATGAGTCCTTCTTCAGCAAGGTCACAGACTACATCTGCCAAGGTCATCTGTCTATATGATACAGTCTTCGCACAGTTGTACTACTATAGAATAGTTAATGTAGCGTGTGGATAGCATTGTTTCTAACATGGAACTACAATGAAGGGCTTGGTGGAAAACCATCTCATCTAACTCTGTTGTGTTTTCAGATACAAAGTGTCCAGATCACACTTGTCCTGGTAAGATGATACTTATCCCTTGAGCTAGTTCAGTATGATGTGAACTAGCCGTCTCCCAGTTAAAAGTGGCACATGTAAATTAATTGCGGTGAAGATTGACTTTCCCTTTAGTGTAGAAATGTATGTTGTTCTTCAAACGCTCTTCCGTCTTCTTCCGCGAAGCCGAGTTCCAGGAAGCCACAGACGTGGTGTTCCTGCTGGACGGCTCATCCAGCGTGGGCCAGGGGAACTTCCTGCGGAGCCGAGCGCTGGTGGAGGAGGCGGCAGCCTGGCTGCTGTCCCGGGCGGGCGGGGGGTTGCTCCGCCTCTCTGTCCTGCAGTACAGCGCCGGTCAGCGGCAGCGCGTCGAGGTCCCGTTCACTGCCAGCGCCGAGGACGTGCGAGCCGGGCTGGCGGCGGCGCGCTACATGGACGGAGCCACCGACCTCCCCGCCGCCCTGTCCTTCCTCTCCTCCACCCTCCAGAGGGAGGCCCGGCCCGGGGTCGCCAGGAAGGCGGTGGTCTTCACTGACGGGCGGTCCAGCGGCGCCACCCGGGCCGCCGTACCGGGAGCTGCGGCCGGCGTCCTGGCACAGGGCACGCGGCTGCTGGCAGTGACCGTGGGCGAGGACTTTGACGAGACGGGGGTGTGCCAGCTGGTGACGGGGCAGGAGAGCGGCTTCAACTACGGCGTCGTGGACGGTCGCATCCAGTGGGTGGCGACGTACGGCGATCTGGCGAGACCTGCGGTCAAACAGAGACTGGCCAGGATGCTGGCGGAGGTGTGAACATCTGGACCCCGTTAGTGTCATGTTATTGTGCCTGTGATAGTGGAAATGTCATGATGTTCAGTAGCATGCTGTGTTGTGGTTCTCCCTAGAAGCTGTGCATGGGTCACTGATGTCCTTTATGCTTCTATGATGGAGACGATGCTTTGTGACTTTTAGTAGCCTAGGCAACAGACAGATTGTTTGTTATAGTGTGCAAAGGAAATCTGTACATCCACAACCAGCCGGTGTTAAACTATTTGAATACCAGACTTCAAATGGCCACAGTGACACAGAGGAACGTGTAAACAGATATAGAGCAAATTGAAAACAAGTATTTTTGTCAACCCATTAAAGTGTGTGATTGCATACTGAAGCTGTTACAGTGTTGGGAGGGTGGGGCTGGTTTCTGGACTGGGCTGCTGGATTCCTAATCAAACACAACTCTCCAGTCTTCCACATCTAAGAACACACAGACACTGGCAACACAGCAGAGGAGGAGTGAGCTTGGGGCAAAGACAAGTTGAGTTTTGAAAACAGCAGAAACAGCAGAAAAAGTAACCTGGGAGCAGGATAGAATCCTCCACTGAGGCAGGTTAGGGTGTGTGAGGGTTAGGGTAGGGTGTGTGAGGGTTAGGGTAGGGTGTGTGTGAGGGAGGGTAGGGTGTGTGAGGGTTAGGGTAGGGTGTGTGTGAGGGAGGGTAGGGTGTGTGAGGGTTAGGGTAGGGTGTGTGTGAGGGAGGGTAGGGTGTGTGAGGGTTAGGGTAGGGTGTGTGTGAGGGAGGGTAGGGTGTGTGAGGGTTAGGGTAGGGTGTGTGTGAGGGAGGGTAGGGTGTGTGAGGGTTAGAGTAGGGTGTATGTGAGGGAGGGTAGGGTGTGTGTGAGGGTTAGGGTAGGGTGTATGTGAGGGAGGGTAGGGTGTGTGAGGGTTAGAGTAGGGTGTATGTGAGGGAGGGTAGGGTGTGTGTGAGGGTTAGGGTAGGGTGTGTGAGGGTTAGGGTAGTGTGTGTGAGGGTTAGAGTAGGGTGTGTGTGAGGGTTAGGGTAGGGTGTGTGAGGGTTAGGGTAGGGTGTGTGAGGGTTAGTGTGTGAGGGTTAGGGTAGGGTGTGTGTGAGGGAGGGTAGAGTGTGTGAGGGTTAGGCTAGGGTGTGTGAGGGTTAGGGTAGAGTGTGTGAGGGTTAGAGTAGGGTGTGTGTGAGGGTTAGGGTAGGGTGTGTGAGGGTTAGGGTAGGGTGTGTGAGGGTTAGAGTAGGGTGTGTGTGAGGGTTAGAGTGTGTGAGGGTTAGGGTAGGGTGTATGTGAGGGTTAGGGTAGGGTGTGTGAGGGTAAGGGTAGGGTGTGTGAGGGAGGGTAGGGTGTGTGTGATGGAGGGTAGGGTGTGTGAGGGAGGGTAGGGTGTGTGAGGGTTAGGGTAGGGTGTGTGTGATGGAGGGTAGGGTGTGTGAGGGAGGGTAGGGTGTGTGAGGGTTAGAGTAGGGTGTATGTGAGGGAGGGTAGGGTGTGTGTGAGGGAGGGTAGGGTGTGTGAGGGTTAGGGTAGGGTGTGTGTGATGGAGGGTAGGGTGTGTGAGGGAGGGTAGGGTGTGTGAGGGTTAGGGTAGGGTGTGTGTGATGGAGGGTAGGGTGTGTGAGGGTTAGGGTAGGGTGTGTGTGAGGGAGGGTAGGGTGTGTGTGAGGGAGGGTAGGGTGTGTGAGGGTTAGGGTAGGGTGTGTGAGGGTTAGGGTAGGGTGTGTGAGGGTTAGGGTAGGGTGTGTGAGGGAGGGTAGGGTGTGTGAGGGTTAGGGTAGGGTGTGTGAGGGTTAGGGTAGGGTGTGTGAGGGAGGGTAGGGTGTGTGAGGGTTAGGGTAGGGTGTGTGAGGGTTAGGGTAGGGTGTGTGAGGGTTAGGGTAGGGTGTGTGAGGGTTAGGGTAGGGTGTGTGAGGGTAAGGGTAGGGTGTGTGAGGGTTAGGGTAGGGTGTGTGTGATGGAGGGTAGGGTGTGTGAGGGTTAGGGTAGGGTGTGTGAGGGTTAGAGTAGGGTGTATGTGAGGGAGGGTAGGGTGTGTGTGAGTTAGGGTAGGGTGTGTGAGGGTTAGGGTAGGGTGTGTGAGGGTTAGGGTAGGGTGTGAGGGTTAGAGTAGGGTGTGTGAGTTAGGGTAGGGTGTGTGTGAGGGTTAGGGTAGGGTGTGTGAGGGAGGGTAGGGTGTGTGAGGGAGGGTAGGGTGTGTGAGGGTTAGGGTAGGGTGTGTGAGGGTTAGGGTAGGGTGTGTGAGGGAGGGTAGGGTGTGTGAGGGTTAGGGTAGGGTGTGTGAGGGTTAGGGTAGGGTGTGTGAGGGTTAGGGTAGGGTGTGTGAGGGTTAGGGTAGGGTGTGTGAGGGTAAGGGTAGGGTTTGTGAGGGTTAGGGTAGGGTGTGTGAGGGAGGGTAGGGTGTGTGAGGGTTAGGGTAGGGTGTGTGAGGGAGGGTAGGGTGTGTGAGGGTTAGGGTAGGGTGTGTGATGGAGGGTAGGGTGTGTGAGGGAGGGTAGGGTGTGTGAGGGTTAGAGTAGGGTGTATGTGAGGGAGGGTAGGGTGTGTGAGGGTTAGGGTAGGGTGTGTGAGGGTTAGGGTAGGGTGTGTGAGGGTTAGGGTAGGGTGTGTGAGGGTTAGGGTAGGGTGTGTGAGGGTTAGGGTAGGGTGTGTGAGGGTTAGAGTAGGGTGTATGTGAGGGAGGGTAGGGTGTGTGAGGGTTAGGGTAGGGTGTGTGAGGGTTAGGGTAGGGTGTGTGAGGGTTAGGGTAGGGTGTGTGAGGGTTAGGGTAGGGTGTGTGAGGGTTAGGGTAGGGTGTGTGAGGGTTAGGGTAGGGTGTGTGAGTTAGGGTAGGGTGTGTGTGAGGGTTATGAGGGTTAGGGTAGGGTGTGTGAGGGTAAGGGTAGGGTGTGTGAGGGTTAGGGTAGGGTGTGTGAGGGTTAGGGTAGGATGTGTGAGGGTTAGGGTAGGGTGTGTGAGGGTTAGGGTAGGGTGTGTGAGGGTAAGGGTAGGGTGTGTGAGGGTTAGGGTAGGGTGTGTGAGGGTTAGGGTAGGATGTGTGAGGGTTAGGGTAGGGTGTGTGAGGGTTAGGGTAGGGTGTGTGAGGCGGGTTAAAATGTCTGACAAATCAAGCCAGTCAATGCTAGATTCAGCCATTTCCATGCCACTTTTGTCCAACTGCTGAAGAGCAGGCGATCGATAATGAAAAATTAGCACACTTTTGAAAGTAGCCACACAGTAAATGCAAGGAAAACAAGGTCTGTTTTCAATTGTCAGTTTTAAAATGTTTATTAAAAAAATAATCCAAATAGAAAACTATACATAAAAATGTTGCTCAAGAAAAAAAAAAAAAACAGTACATCCATCAGTCATTCGACCCAGTGGGTATTTGTTTGTGTGGCTCTAGTCAACAGAGGTCAAATGGCTCTAGTCAACAGAGGTCAAATGGCTCTAGTCAACAGAGGTCAACGCTCCTCTGATACACTCATGATGCCAGATCACACACACTGGATTTAAAGCAATACAAGGGCACCTAGTGTCACACGGTCACTGTCTGACACTCACCGTCCATCTGAGGAGCCCTTTGCTCAATCCATAGGGTGATAACCAGGTGGAAGAATCACAGACCCCCCCCCCTCCCCCCCAGTCGCTAACGGTGCTAGATTGCAGCACTGTTAGCTTCGTCATAAATTAGCCTGGTCGTACTAATTGGGCTGCGCTGTGGCCGTCATGGACATTCTAAGAGCGGGCTGTGGCAGAAGCAGGTTTGGACTGATCTGGCTAACTATTGAGATGCCTCTATAGAGAGATACATATATCCTATACAGAGATGCATATACCCTATAGAGATACATATACCCTATAGAGAGATGCATATATCCTATAGAGAGATGCATATATCCTATAGAGAGATACATATATCCTATAGAGAGATGCATATATCCTATAGAGAGATACATATATCCTATAGAGAGATACATATATCCTATAGAGAGATACATATATCCTATAGAGAGATGCATATATCCTATAGAGAGATGCATATATCCTATAGAGAGATGCATATATCCTATAGAGAGATACATATATCCTATAGAGAGAGATACATATACCCTATAGAGAGATACATATATCCTATAGAGAGATACATATATCCTATAGAGAGATGCATATATCCTATAGAGAGATGCATATATCCTATAGAGAGATACATATATCGTATAGAGAGCACTTGGGCTACAGGTTACTGCACAGCTGGATCAGTGAAAGAGCATTTGAACAGTACCACACGGGTCAAGAAGGTGAACTCTTAAGACGAGCTTAGCAGAGCAACAGTGATCAAAGGCCTATTACCCCTTTCTTGACCACTTGAAAGTGGTTCTACATATTCTTGGGAGTCATTTGTCGAATTAAAACAAGCTGTTAAAATATGTAGGTGATGTTCATCTAGACATTCGTCTAGACTAGTGGTACTGTACGGATGCCCACATTCAAAAGCAGCGCATGCAATGACAACAAGGTCACAATGTAGAAAACAGACATAAAAATGTTAGCATTTGCAATTGACTGCATTAAACATCTCCAATAGGTGACAGGTCTTTACAAAAACAAGGACAGAAGAAATCCAAATGAATAATAACTGAACAGGCAGCTCTGACACACAACCAAGGAAGAAATAATTGTTGGTCATTTTGTTTCTGAAATAAACATTCCTCAAATGAAAGACTACCATAAAATATTCCTAAAAGGAATAGTTTGTTTGCTTTCCATTTCCTGTAAGCCAGCATTATTCTCTGGGTATTATTTATGTAAACACTGCTTCAGTAAACAAAAAATAATTTTCAGACTTGCAGCCACTGTACACTTTTTACAGTTAAAAATAAGACTGGGTGCATTTGGAAAAAGTTAAACATTGAAATAAGAACACTTGTGAGTACAAGCTATCCAGTCAAGTTAGATTAGAGACTACCTTCAAGAAAAGAGAATGCATTATTTAGAGTATTCAAACAGGGCTATGGCACTAGCAACAGGCAAGCAGGTGATGGTCAATCAAATGGTCAGTGAATACTGGTGTGGATTTTTGGCACGATTTGATCTGCTGTCGGTACATCCAGAGAGCCCATATTGCACAGATCAAGATACTCAAGCCAATACTCCGATGAGGAGATTCCCCTAAAATTCAACTAAAATGTGAAATAAATAAAAAGTGCACAAAATTAAGGAGATTGTACAAAAGTGAAACAGTAAACAATGTGGAAGAGAAGTCCCTTTGTTGCATTGCCCTATAATGCCTGCTGTGCCAAGGCCAGACGACAACAATAAACACAACAAAGAAAAGGAAAGAAGAGTGAGATTTCCAGACAACCACAACCTGGTACATTCAAAGGAGTCGTCACAGTTTAAGCTCTTCACACGCTGTGATTGTGCCGTCACACCAGAGGAGGGGGCGGGGCACGCGGCCAGCTGCATTAGAAGGTTGCGTCATAGTGCTACACAGACATGGTGGTTTTGATAATGCTGGTCTGGTCTCGTTCCTTGGGTCACGTTGTGGTGAATTCAGACAGAAGATGATCTAAAACACAACTTGAGCGCTGTGTGGTTCCATCAACGACATATTGAGCTAATCATGTAGCCTTTGGAACTTCCTGAACTAAACCCACTCTGGCTCTTTCGTCATTGGCCAGGGCCAGACAGAGGGGCGGAGCCACCCTCACCTGCTAAGGCTGATTGGTAGACTGTCCCTCTTCCTGTGGTGTCGAGCATTGCGGTTGTACTGAGGGTGGTTCCGGACCCCCAGGGAGGGGGTGTAGCCATGGTTATAGTCATAGCTGAAGTTGAAGCTGTGTGGTTGGACAGTCGGACTGTGGTGATGGCTCACGCTGTACTTCTGTCCATGGGGGCCGCCTACCTTCATGTGTGGATGTGGGCTGGGTGCTGTGGGTCTGGGGGCGGCCAGGGTGGGGGTGGTGGGAGGCGGGGTGAAGCGCTGGACGTTGTTGGGCGCCTCTCGATAAAACTGCCCGTCAGGCAGAGAGTGGACCGGCACGTTTCCCGGGAGGGTTATTTTAACCTGAAAAAGAGGGCGTGGTTTGAGCATGTCCTTCTTGAAGGCTAAAGTGGTCGCAAATGCTTCTGGACCAAAATGTGCATTAAAAAGGAGCATTTGGTGCGGCAAAGTGAGCTAAAACAGACTAGTTCCAAAACCGTGGTGGGAGGAGCTAACCTGGGGTCTGACGGGCAGGAACGCAGCTGAGTGATTGGCCCTCCCGTCGGGGAAGTGGAGGACAGGAGGCAGGGGGGCCAGGCTGAGGGGGCGGAGCTGCAGGGGAGGAGCTCCACTGGGAGCGGAATCAGACTCCTGTTGGGAAAACCAAACATCTTGGAATTAACAACTCAACCATAGATTAATGACAGAGATTAATGCAGTTTTTAATTTTTAATTTTATTTCAGGGACAACATACAAATACATTAGTCTCCTTAGAGATTAATGATGGCTGCTGAAATGTTCCACTCAAGAGCAATAATGTTCTAAGACATCTGGCATATTAACAGCTGCCGAATTATTCCATCCGAGCAATAATGCTCTATGACATTTGGCAGTTGATTAATACTATAAAATTGCGTCTTTACTTCCTTGCTTTGAGGTAATCTCTGTTCCAACATGCTTGAGCAGGTGAGGGCATAATGCTCTAATGACAATGAACTCATCTATAATCCAGAAGTCATGTCAAAGACATGGTCCCAGTAGAGGAGGAAGGGTGCGTTTCTACAGTAGTGGAACGGGGCCCGGGACTTACGATGTCACTTCCTGACAGGGAGGAGAGGGAGCATGCTGATGAAGAGGAGGAAGAGAGGTGCTGGGGGGGGCTGGGGAGGGACATGGGGGAGTGGACGCTGAGGGGGGAGGGGGAGTCTCTCTGCTGCTCCATACTCAGGACCAGCTGGCTAAAGTCTGCCTCCACATGGCCCGGGAGCGCTACACACACACACACACACACACACACACACACACACACACAACAAAAAACACAATCATCTGCATGTCGTACTATATCAACCAACCTTGATTAACCAACAACTTTCTGTGACAAGTTACCAGAGTTCTCCAGCTTGGTGTACTGCGTGACCCCCCACTTCCTGATGGTCCACTCTCTATAGGCCAGCACTTCCTGGCTCACTTTGATGATGCGTCCCAACATGCTGTAAGTTAGAGAGGACAGAATGCCCCTGGTAACACTGAAAACCACATCCTGTCAGATGAGCACTAATGCATCTGAAAAGGCTGGGGGCCCCACAAGAGAAGAGAGAAAATGCATCCAATCATTTTCAAATTAGAGCAAAAACGAAATCAAGTGCTACATAGGAATCCCACTCCCTAAGGAACACAGCATGGCCTTAACATGTCCAGTGAGGAACCCACCTGTCCGTGTCTTTGTTGGGGTAGGAGCGAGCGAGGGGGGACACCGCGTGAACCAGCACCATGTAGGCGTAGTCAAACACCTGCTTCACCTGCAGCACGCCGTAAGAACTCCTTCCTACGTCATTGCCTGGGAAGATTCAAGATGCAAATAAAATAACTGATCAAATGTTTTCTAGTGGTACAGTATGTGATACAGTATGTGAGGAAGTGTATAGTGACACCAAATTGTTGGAAAAGCTGCTTTTGTAACCTGTAAAACAAACAATATGGTGGCGAAAACAAGCAAACTGTAGCAACTGAAGCAATCTATTCAATCTAAGGTTAAGAACTGCCTCTCTGGAGAGAAATACATGTATGTTTGAGAAGGTCAGGGAACCCATGAAACACTGGTCACAGCACTCAAAACCCTGGCTCCTTCTCCATGACTGGGTGGTCTCACCTGGCTGGAGAGGGTCTTCGATGCACAGCATGGAGGGCCTGTTCCCGCTGCTCATGCTCTTGGCCAGCTCCTCCTTGGCCAGGTAGGCCCCCCCGTTCTTCACCCGGATGCCCGTCCTCAGGTAGTTGAAGTCTCGGCCGTACAGCTCAAAGAACTCGATCAGCAGGATGCCCAGGTTGATGTTGGCGCGTCTGGTATCGATCCTGGGGTGGAGCTGCAAAACGGACCACGTGGTTCAGAAAAGCCCAAGAAAAATCTAGCTTGTGTTTCTATTGGCCCGGCCGACACTGTGCTAGGCTGCTCTCGCAAAAGAGGTTGAACTCGAGGATATTGCCAGGTTAAATAAATTAATTTAAAAAATAAATAATAAAAAACACTTTATGCATATAGCATGTTAAAAAGTGCTTCACAATTAAAAACTCACAAAAACATTGTACTGTAAGAAAAAATAAGGACCAACAACACCATAAAATACAGTAAAAAGGGAAGAAATTAATGTGAATAAAATAAAAAACAAATACTATGACAAAATAAAAACTACTATGAAAAAGCTTTTACATAAAAATTAGTTTTAAGAAGACACTTAAAAGATTATACAGAATTATTTTTCTTGTCGGAGACTCTCAGGCAGGGATTTCCAAAACTGAGGGCCCCGCACAGAAAAAGCCCCGCCCCCTCTGGTGATCAGGCATGTTTCTGGATAACCAGGAGACCCTGACCTGGATAACCAGGAGACCCTGACCTGGATAACCAGGAGACCCTGACCTGGATAACCAGGAGACCCTGACCTAGATAACCAGGAGACCCTGACCTGATGGTCTCACTACGCCCAGGCTCACAGGGGACTAACACGTCTGAAATATAACTGAGCCAGACCAGGCTGAGCTTTAAAGGTTAGCAGTAAAATCAACTCTAAAAACTACAGGTAACCAGTGAAGAGAGGCGAGGATGGGAGCGATGTGGTCTCGTCTCCTAGAATTATTTAAAAGCCCAGCAGCAGCGTTTTCTACCAGCTGGAGGAGGGAAACGGTGTTCTGGCTCAGGCCTGAGTATGGGCAGCTACAGACCATTTCAAGGCCTGAGTATGAGGAGCTACAGACCATTTCAAGGCCTGAGTATGGGCAGCTACAGACCATTTCAAGGCCTGAGTATGGGCAGCTACAGACCATTTCAAGGCCTGAGTATGGGCAGCTACAGACCATTTCAAGGTCTGAAAAATAAGCAATATGTAGCAATGTTTCTCAGCTGGAAAATATTTTACAACAGTAGTTATTTGGCCATTAAAATAAATATAATATCAATCACATCTTGCACAACTCCTCTGAAATAATTATTTTGAGGTGCAGCCATCGAACCACCTCTGCTACATCAGAGCAGAGAGGCCGTCCTGTACCTGAACCCCCTCCGCTACATCAGAGCAGAGAGGCCGTCCTGTACCTGAACCCCCTCCGCTACATCAGAGCAGAGAGGCCGTCCTGCACCTGAACCCCCTCCGCTACATCAGAGCAGAGAGGCCGTCCTGTACCTGAACCCCCTCCGCTACATCAGAGCAGAGAGGCCGTCCTGTACCTGAACCCCCTCCGCTACATCAGAGCAGAGAGGCCGTCCTGTACCTG
The DNA here is from genome assembly GCF_949987555.1 of Borostomias antarcticus. NCBI lineage: Eukaryota > Metazoa > Chordata > Actinopteri > Stomiiformes > Stomiidae > Borostomias > Borostomias antarcticus. Next base: position 764,305 of record NC_140260.1, on the reverse strand, counting down.
AACCCCCTCCGCTACATCAGAGCAGAGAGGCCGTCCTGCACCTGAACCCCCTCCGCTACATCAGAGCAGAGAGGCCGTCCTGTACCTGAACCCCCTCCGCTACATCAGAGCAGAGAGGCCGTCCTGTACCTGAACCCCCTCCGCTACATCAGAGCAGAGAGGCCGTCCTGTACCTGCAGGAAGCTGATGGCCATGAGGATGAGGCTGTAGGAGCTGATGCCTCCGGTGAAGACCTCGTTCAGGTCCCTCTGCAGCAGGAACTGCTTGAGCACGAAGATCAGATAAGGCAGGACTGTGTACCTCTGGAAGAGATGCAGAGAGGGTACATGAGGACTGTTTGTTTGCAAGAACCTTCAGGGATATGTAAGGGGTTTCCTAATGGGATTGAAGACAGACAGCTTACCTTCAGGTAGTCTTTGATGAGCCGCGCCGCTCTCACTCCAGTTTCCACGTTGAAGCTAATGTCCACTTTCATCTCCGTTTCTTGGTCTGTCAGTTTGATTATTGGCACCTGGGAAAGGGGGGGGGGGGGGTCAAAGTGAGTTGACAATTGACCTGAAAAGTATTTAATAATCATGGCTCCACTTTTACATTTGAGTAATTTGGCAGATTCTTTTGTCCAAAACGACTTGCCAAGGAATCAAGAGGATCACACAGATTCAACCCATGACAGGGAGGGAGGGGACAAGAGGAGAGACCTGGACCTGTGACAGGGAGGGAGGGGACAGGAGGAGAGACCTGGACCTGTGACAGGGAGGGAGGGGACAGGAGGAGAGACCTGGACCTGTGACTGACCGAGGCTTTGTCCAGGACTTTGATGGCGTACGGCCCGGCCACGTTCTGTTCCCTCAGCGCCTGTTCCAGCTGGTGGAGGTGAAGGGGGGGGTGGTCCCACTTGCCAAAGACCACCAGGTCGATGTCGCTGTAGCATGATAAGACATGTTAATGAACATGCATTCATACACAATACGGCAATCTGTGCCTCTTCTGTTACCTTGTGGGGAGATAGAGACCCGTACTGAAGCTGCCAAAAATCTCCACCTGCAAAATTAATGTACATAAAACATTAAAATAATGACCCAAACGTTCACTTTTTGCCCACTAATAGTCAATTTTTCCCATCATATCCAGCACGTTTTCATGACAGGTATGAGTAAAACAAAGCACTTGACCGCCAGTGTAAGTATTACTACCTATGGGTCTAAGTCTATATTACAGCTCACACACAGTCACTGTTTAAAGATACTTACTCTAGCTGTAGGCCACAAGCCTTTGATGACTGCCTCAATCCTGCTCACCACCTCTCTCCTCATGGCCTCCTCTTCAGGGCAAGGAGACATGAAGTTGAAAAAGTCCACGATCTCTTCATGCAGACTGAAAAAACACATGGGACATTGGGAGTTTGTAAGATCATGATGAAAATTGGCAACATTATTAGGCACGGTTGCAGCAACTCAAATTACCTTACCCATTCACACCTGGGCTATACCTCCGGGTTTTCCAATGGCTCCAAGAGCTTGGGCAGTTCCCATTATGTGTGTCTGAGATCAGATGGTTGATCTCAGGGGAGGGGGTCGGGTTCAGGTTGGTCCTCCGACCCGCGCGGGCATGGTGCTGGGAGTTAATAGCGGAGGGGGCGTGGCTTGACAGTTGCCTGCGACAATGTTGCGGGACATTCAGTAAAAGCTGCTGGTGATGCCTGTGATTGTTGGAATTGTATGCGTGTTCACCAATATAGGGATACTGCCTCGCCTCGTTGGCGATGTTCAAGTTGTCGATTCGCAAACAGTCTACAGGCGAACTCTCGGCCTCAGACTCTTGTGAGGAGGAGGACGGCGACAGCGACGCCTTCCTCCGAACACGCCTCTCTTCTCCCGGGCCAAGTCCGTCTGCGGCGCTTCTCTCCAACGCAACTCCAACATTTTTATAAAACCCACAACTCATCGCTGGCGTGCTTACATTGTGTTGATGAAAGTTCCGATGGGTATTCGTGGCTGAGTTCAAAACCCGAAATCCCTGAGAGGTTTCCCAAATGTGCATCCACAAGGACTTGGCCGGTCCCTTCTGCTCGGGCTGGATCCAACCGATCCTCGGATCCATTCAACTTGTAATCGAACCACCGTGTCGCGGAATCCCTCTCTTAGCAAAGCACAGCACGACCCTAGCGACAGATTTGCACAAGCTAGATAGTCTCAATGCGGCTATTTATTAACGCCAGAAGTACCTCGTGTCATGTCTTGAACTGATCGATTTTACCAGCGTCTGCCCAACTTCACTCCCCAATGGTCCAATATGGCGTACATTTTCATGGATCCATGCCGTTATACGCATGTCTGTGGGATTGCCTCTGAACACACCCCCAGAACAGCTGCACCAGGCACTGAGGAATACAAGGAATGAGGACAAATCTAAATTAAGTGATTTTTAAGTCTCATAATTAATGGCTGGTCTTTTATTTTTACGACACCGGTATCCACCAAAAGTTTTGGTCAGAAATGGCTACTGAATGCGTTTATCATATCAAAGGTACTGGGTTATAAGCTACTAGAACAAAACCAGATAACAGCACTCACGTCCTTTCTCATACGAATGTAGGTAGGTCATACATTTGGCCTGGATAGATTGTGTATTTATAGTTGACGTGGTCAGGGTGAACACACAGTAAGTAATATTTAATAGTAATGTTTAATATTTAGATTTTAATGTGTAAAAAGTATACAAACACTATATAACACCATGTACAAAACATTTACGAAAGGCAAACATGTTTTTAATGTCACAAAAACAAAATCTTTACAAAGACGTGTACAAAAGGCTTATTTCCTGAACTGAATGAAACAAAAAACAATGACAATGCGAGTTGAGCAGATTGACAGGACATATAAATATACAACGAAAGCAGCCCTCTTTAAAGGAGCTGACTACAGTGAATACATATATTTTTGGACAAACATCACGGATGTACATTATGCTGGGACAGTATGCGGTTTCTGTGTGTGCGCAAGTGAGCGAGTCTGTTGTGGGAGTGAGAGTTGTTTATTTTGTCGTGTTTTTCTCATATCTTGACTTGGCGGCACATGGAGGCGATCTGTGTGATGCAGCTGGTGACGGCCGGGGGAACCGGCTGGGTGGCGTCTCCTCGCCAGGCCGCCAGCGCCTCCACGGCCTCCTTTGGGCTGATAGGGGACAGGTCATAGGTGCTGTAGACCGCAGCCAACTGGACCTCCCATGGTACACCTGGAGGTCAGAGATGAGAGAAGAGCTGGCATCAGTCCCACATGTAGAGACCATGACATCAGACGACTACCAAATCAATCCATGTCCTTTAAAACACGGGTGTAAATATGAGAGGATTGAACAGGGCTGTAGCAAACCTGGTCACGGCTAAATCAACCATCCCAATTCCAACATCTTTCATGTGATAGGAGTTTGTCTGTCTCCCCTTGCAGATAACTTAAGACATGTAAACTTAATATTCAATAACTGAAAATTGTAGTATATAGCCAACAAATTCCATGGACCATGTTGAACCACACCTTCAGATTTTCCATGTCTAATGAATGTATGTATGGCATTGGCAATGATGTTCACTTTTGAGCTGCATTTCTCCTTGATCCCGAGCTGTCCCAAGCGCCCTGGCAAAAAAGGACAAATATTACAATATTTAAAAGTTGGGTCATAACAGTTCAGTTAGATTAATCATATTTATAAACACACACTCTAAATGAACACACACTCTAAATGTGTTACTAGACAATTTCCGTTTTCAAGTTTCCTTGTAAGGTTATAGGCTTTCATTGCGATGTTCAAGTTTGTACATGGACCTGGAAAATAGATGACAAGAGTTTGTTTGTGGATGAACAAACACTCAGCAATGAGCCTCAACACTGAACACTCAGCAATGAGCCTCAACACTGAACACTCAGCAATGAGCCTCAACACTGAACACTCAGCAATGAGCCTCAACACTGAACACTCACCAATGAGCCTCAACACCGTCGCCACAGAAACGTCCTGGATGGGCACCTGCTCAGCCCTGGGCTGCATCATCCAGGTGTTCATCATGGGCCACAGCTCTTTGCTTGAAAATAAACAAAACGGTCACACCATTCACATACCTGTACTCACTATAGCTTCTAATTTAGAGATTAAGATTAAGACAATTAAGACATTTATTTATACATCCAAGTCAGTTAAAAACAATTACTTGTTAGCAAAGATGACCTGTTTAATTCTTACTTCAGTACATTGTCAAATGTCCAGTTCCACTTCTTGTGCGTGCAGAGCAGGTCCAGAGTGAACAGCTGTTCCCAGGCCCTGGGGTTGAGGTCGTCACCCTGCCGATCATGTTTCTGGAACGCCATTTCTGCTCCAGTCCTGATGGAACCCAGCGCACTGGAGATCAACTGGTCGATGTCATGGGGAGGGTTCTGAGGAGACCAAATTAACTTCCTTCACTATTTTGTATTAATTATGTATCTTTATATATTTTAACTTTTTTTGTTGAGTTGATCACTTTCAGTGCACAGACAGCATACCTTCTCCCAGCCGAGGTAAGTGGACAAGCAGTGGAGCAGCTCTCCCTGAGCCCTGAGCTGGGTCACTGTGTGGATGGCTCTGCAGACAGCACTGCTGTGGGAGAAGACGTCGTGCCATGTGGTTGCCATGAACAGAATGAGCTTCACTGCGTCAGGGAAATCTGTGGTAAAGAGATTACAAGAACAATAAATGCCTCAACCACACGGACTATGAATGTACATTCAGAAATGTCAAATAAATACACAGCTCAAATTTGGTTGGTAACCTCTGCCGCCCTCCCTCCAGTTTTTCAGCAGATATTGTGTTGGTGGTACCTTCTCTGAGGATGTTGTAGGCCAGGATGTGGGCTCTCTCCCTGTCTCTCCTCTGCCGACACATCCCTGTGAAGACCCTGCAGAGCGCCTGCAGTTGGTCTCCCTTCAGACCATCCCTCTCCACCTTTAGTCTCGCCAGGATGGCAGACATCATCTCATCCGACGAGGACTGGCAAACACAAGACATTGCGTTAGATGATTAGAAGCTATTATGGTTTACAATGTCTTAAGTGAAGAATATTCAGAGAAAAAGTCTCTATGCAAATATATTTCATATGGTACGACTTGATAAAGTTGCCCGGAGTGGTGCAACCGGGCAACTTACTGCAACATCAAATCAAGTTATGCTCAATTATTATTTTTTTTTTAATGGAATCCTTGCAAATCCTACTAACAAACATGCATGCCGTTCCTAGTCTAATGGCAATTTAGCATTGCACTGTATGTGACTGACCGGATTGTGTCTCCCAAACTCAGAGATGACCTCTTTCTCCTCATCCCTCAGGACAGGTTTTTTGGACAGGTTCCCCACAAACAGGTGGCTCTGGATCACTGGTAAGAGATCAAAACACTTGGTTCCAATCTTCACCAACGCTTGCGATACCAACATCTTCACATCTTGATTCCCGCTCTCATGTTCTTTTGACTGAGGGCTGTCCACGTGTTGAGGTTCTCCAGATGGAGGGCTGTCCACATGTTGAGGTTCTCCAGATGGAGGGGTGTCCTCAGGTTGAAGTTCTGGAGTTGGGGGGGTGTTCTCTTGTTGAGGTTCTCTTGACATGCTCTTGCTGGTGGGACTGGGCGAGGTGTCCAGCCGGAGCTGTTTAGCGCTTCTGGGCAGCAGCACGTTGACTCTGCCTCTCTTCCCTCTCAGCTCAGTTTTAGTGAAGGCGGTGGAAGAGGAATTAATGGACTTGAAACCAGATATCTGGCTGACGGAGCTCGAAGACGTAGTTCCATTCTCTGGCGCAGACATACCCAGGTTGACGTTTCCCCGGAGGATGCTGAGGGTACGAGCGCGGGCAGAAAGTTCTGGATACATGGTGTCCAGAATCCTCATGGAGTTCTCTTGAGAGGGGCTGGAAGAAGAGGGGGCAGCAGCCGGCGCTGACGAGGGGAGTCGCCCCGGAACCGGGAGTGCGTGCTTCGGAGTGGCCGAGCCGAACTGCAGGGGCGATGAGGGCACTCCGTTATGAAGAGAAGGTGTGTTGAGAGATGGAGACAACCGTTGTGACCCATCTGTAGCTCCTGAGCAAGACTGCACAGGGGTGTCTTGATGAGGAGAAACCAGTCCTTCCATTGGTGAAGGGAAGGATAGTTTTCCGATCGCCTGCCTTGGATTGGCTGGTTTCATCATTCTCGGAGGCGTGGCCATCAGAGGTAATAGAAGAGGAAGAAGTGGCGGGCCCATGGCCGACCTGACTTTGCCTATGAGGTCTGGGGGGTGTGGCGGGGTTGTGAACAAGGTTTCGGCAGGGGTGGACCGCGGCAGATCTATGGTAGTATCTGCTTCTCTTACATCAGGATGCTTTTCAAGCACAGTTTTGCATAAACTAACAGCCTTTTCTGCCCTGTTTCTGTCAGAGTCTTTCAATAAATGAGTTACTTCAACATTAAGACCAGCCACAGTTTTGCTGACATGCTCATCTTTAGAACTGGACATCTCATCAGAACTGGACATCTCAGAGTGCGCATTTTGTGCGTTTTTCTCTAGTCCATCATTCTTTTGCTGGGATTCAGAAAATGGCAAAGAAATAACATTCAGAGTTTCATCAACAATAAGATGGTCAACACTCATCATCTCTAGCTCTGTGGGTGACTTTAAAGGTTCTAGCATCACAGAGGTTGAAAGACATGCCATCTTGTTTGTTTTCCTTTCCTCACAGTCTGTGGGCTGTGCTTTTAGGGATTCAGGTGTTGTAGTAGTCCCGGTCTCTGCATTCTTTAGTAAACTTGTCAAACACACTGTAGAAACCAGGGCTTCAGAATGTGGATTGAGTATTTTGAATTCCTGTTGTGGTACAGGATAGTTCTGCTCATCTGAGTCCCATGGCCCAGACAAAGATCCAGATGCATGTTCTTTCACAAGCATGTTTGTGGAAATATCACTGGGAGAGACAGTAGGACTGTTGGCTTCTGTTTGTGCAGCAGCAACATTGGTGTTTTTTTCAGAGGCAGGCACTTCTATTTCTTTAGCAGACCCCTTGTCTGTGCTCAAAGATGGGCACATTACTGTCACAGATTTGGTATTGACTGTTACAGGCATCTTGGCCACTCCATTCTCATTCATAACATGACCTTCTCTTTTGATGATTTCATTGCAATGGTTGCGGACCTCACTCAAAGTTACAAAATCTTGCGTTTGTGACAACAAGCTTTCACTAACAATATCTGAGGATAGTTGGATTTCTTCAACAGCCATTATATTGCTGGTATCCTTCATTTCCGTATCATTTTCCAAGTCATTGGCATCTTCACATTTCCCAGAACTCACTGCTGATATGCGATTGTTTGGCTGTGGTTCTGGACCATCTGATGTGATTTTAAGAGCACAACTTCCTGAAAGGTGGTCATCTTCCAGTCCACTAGTCACATCAGCCATCCTAGCATCCTGTGAGGGATCCATCTCAAATCCACTCCGGGATGTTTTCACATCCTCTCCCTGAGTGTGGCTGAGAGAGATTTTAGAGACCAAGATATGGCCTTGAGATTCTACTGAATTTAGAGGACCCTTTTTGACACTGGTGACAAAGTGCAGATCACCAGGAATAGGCAACGTATTTTCTGTGGATGCTTGCATAGTTTCACCAGCCATGTATTCTTGGTAAGAAGGACTCTTCAACCCAGACACATCTTTCGTTGCACCATGGCTAAAATCACCAATTGTTTCCCCCACAGATATACAGTCTGTCAACATATGGTTTCCACAGTGAGAAGACTGCATTCTATCTAATTCTCTCTTAAATGTTGAGTCTGTAGTCTGGTTTTCAGATAATCCAGAGGACTTGTGAAGAGTGCTTGTTTCAGGTACTGTGACAAGGGATGCTGAGCCCTGCTGAAGCCCAGAAGCCTCATCAACATCTCCTGACTCCACCGCACCGTCAACACAGTCCTGAAAACATGGAGTAAAGTAAACAGAATGAACAATTCAAAGATAAAGACTCATAGTCTAAAAGCACAATCTGGATTGTCAAATCACCAGACTGGCATTTGAGTCGAATAAAGGGGAAATACTTAGGTATGACTTCTGATAGAATGTATAGTAAATATATTTTAAAGGTAAAATCTGTTCATCATACAGATACAGTAAAAATAAGCACGCTTTCCTTACCCATTCAGCTGAGGAATATGGCATGGGTGAAAGAGCAGGAGGCAATGGCTTGAACCAGTCCAGGATGGCCCTCACGTCGGCCCTGGTGCTCTCATTGTAGGACAGGTCACTCTCACATGCTAGGTTCCCCACTTTGCTAGTGACTGAAACAGCAGAGATTTTTTCTAAATGCTTTTTCGACTGCCTTTTCTTCTGGTCCGTTTTCTTCTTTGATTCTCCTGAATCTTGTGGAGATTCTTTGGTTTCAATGGAACTTTGGACAGGCTTCAGGGGTGAAGTGGAGGTGCTTTGGGGTATGTTGAGGGAAGTGTCGACATCAATGATTCTCAGTGAAGCTTGTTGTGACTTCTCGGATGATAGCAAAGTGGGGAACCGACCATCTTTAACAGTGGTGGTGAATATTTGCCTGGTGCTGGTCTCCACACATCCTGAAAGATAGATAAACTTCTGATAGTTATACTGTCCCATCTCAGTGTTAGATGTCAGAACAGAGAGTAATGAATACCTACCAGGGAAGTTTAATGCGTTGACAGTCTGTGAGGATACAGGTTCCACACATGTCCAGAGATCTTCTAGAAGCCTCTGGAATCTTTCTGCAAATAAACAGTGTTTACCAGTGTTCCTGCTGCTGCTGCTTTCACTGATCAAACACACAGCCTCTGAGATGAGTGTTTTCTCCTGGTGGATTTACATAACAGGAGACTTGATGACATGCCTACTACTGTACTTGATGACATGCCTACTACTGTACTTGATGACATGCCTACTACTGTACCTTTATCAACTGTTGGTGTCCGAGGAGCAGTTGCTTGAGTTGATGTGCTCCTTAATTCTGCACAAAAAGAGAGACATTTCCACTTTAGTAAAAAGTCAGTAGCCGTGTTTCCATAAAAAGTAATGCGAATTTTAAGCGAAATTTGGAAAGTTCGCTAAAAACAGAAAAGAAAAAAAAAAGCGAATCTTGTGCGTTTCCATTAACTGTTTTGAGCGAATTAACTAGGCTACGTAAAGCGTGATTTGCGAGGATGACGAAATGTGAACAAGCGGGCTCTTTAAAAATCCCTGAGCTGAGGTAAACAAACAAGGAGCCGGTTTCTTTAAACATCAGCTAGCTGAACAAACCTGAGGAGAGAAAATGGAGAGCAGTTTTCTGTAATTGCTTGCACTTGGGCAAGTTGTAACTGTGCTTGCTCAGCTAGCTTTGGCGTTGTGCCAAGACGAAGACGAAACAAAATTATTATGTACGCAGCGGCAGCAAGGGTGAGGAGACGGCCCCGACGCGCACCATACACTTGGGAACGAAAGCGCACAGCAGTTCTGGGAGGTCATCATGGAGAGACATTTCACAGCCAGCCTTTGGCTACAACATTTCTGTCTGTCCAAGCCCACGTTTGAGCTACTGTGTGCGATGATCGGTCCATTCATTGGGCCCGGACCTAGCCCTAGACGATCACCTGTTCCAACTAAAAAACGCATTGCCATCGCGTTGTACGAGTTGGCCACTTGTGCAGAATACAGGGTTGTGGCATTTGGTGTCAGCAAGACAACCGTTCACACGAGTTGAATGTTCGTTACGTCAGTTTTATTCGGTAAATCTGTTTCCATTTAAACATTTTTGCATTAGCTCTGATTCGCAAATGGCAAAAACCACCTCAAGCGAGCGTACAAACTTTTTAGCGAATTAGAGAATTTATTAGAATTTTGCCGTTTCCATAAAATGTGATGCGAATTTCTAATGCGATATATTCTTCAAAATGCGCATAAAGGCTTTATGGAAACGCACCTACTGACTTAAAATAAGAAAGGTTATGGGCAGCAGCATCACTTACGGTAAACACATACCTTTATTCTTTTCTTTCTCCAGTTTCTCAAGTCTTGACTGCATGACAAAAACACCAAATTAAAGTAAGCAGTCAATTGTCTTTAATTGCAATCTAACAGCATGACATATTTTGTGAATTTCATTTTATATCAACAGAGCCAGACCTTAATATCTTGAAGGTTTTTCTCCAGTTGTCTCTTCTCTCCTTTCAGTTGCATTATCTGATGATCTTGCATGAGATTAGACCCTGAAGGAGAACAAACATGAGGCAAAGCATTCACATGCCATTACAGGAAGTAGGAATACAAATATTAACTGCACCAACCTTGAGACACTCTTAGCTGATTTTCTAGGTTCTGGTTGCTGTAAAAGAGAGAAGATGGCAAAATAAGTTGCTGAGGCTGGTGAATCGGTTCCTGCATCAATAGAAAACAGAAAAGACACTAAAAAGAGAACACAGAAGACACTAAAAAGATGTAACTTAATTATGTGAAATTCTTACATAACTAATGTCTTCACATTCTCCTCCCTCAGATTGTCAACTTGATCGGCCACCTTCTGACACATCCTCAAGGATGTCTGTAGAAACGAACAGACACAAGCAAGCATTACCACAATGTGTCTAAGTCCAATCCACTCAGCTCAAAGACTAAAAACCCATGTCCAATATTTCGGTGGGGTTATCATGCTATGAAGAGATTCTAAATATGGTTTGCCAGCTGATGAGAGTGAATGAGCTTGGCTGTGTTACCTGTGTTTTCAGTGATTCATTTTCCAGTGCTGCCTTTTCCATCTTCAGATGTGCGTTCTCAAGGCTCTGTTTCTCTGTTGTTTCTATGTAATAAACAGACAATAGAATATAATGCACTGAGTTTCTTGGATATTACAGTGTGGAACAAAGATATATTGTTAAGAACTAATGAAATCAAATTATACTTAAATAATACTTGAATTATTCATGATACACAGGCCTACCTTCTGCTTGCTTCAGCTTGTCTTCAAGTGTCTTCCGTCTAGGAAACAATAAAACACATAGGTTAACAGAATATAACAAGTAGGTCATACAGGCCTTGAAAATGCACTGTGGACATTGATTAAAGGAAGGCTGTGTCTTACAATGCTAGTGTGTTGTTGTTCTCCTCTTTCAGCCTGTCCACCTCTTCTGACATCTGCTGTAAGGCCTTCAATGTGTTCTACAGGATGGACAGAGAGTGGGAGATGATGCAGGGGCAAATTCCTCACAAGTTCCTCATGCAAAATGCAGGAAAAAAACGACTAAACATCTTACATTTTTAAGATATGATAACACAATATTAACACTTTATTAATCCCCAAGTATGTGCGTGTGTGTGTGAGAATGTGTGTTTGTGTGTGGGTGTGTGTGTGTGTGTGTGGGGGGGGGGGGTGTTACAGCAGCAGAGTGAGACAAAAAAAAGTAATGACTAAAAAGGATGAAAAATCCAAGTATACTTTCAGTAATATAACAATAAATAGAATATTAATAGCAATAACAATAATAATAATAATAATACTAGACAAGTGAATCAAAAAAGTTGTGTTACCTGTGTTTTCAGTGATTGATTTTCCAGTGCTGCCTTTTCTATCTTCAGATGTGCGTTCTCAAGGCTCTGTTTCTCTGTTGTTTCTATGTAATAAACAGACAATAGAATATAATGCACTGAGTTTCTTGGATATTAGAGTGTGGAACAAACACATCAAAGGTTATGGACTAAGAAAATCACATTCTTGAATTATTCATGATACACAGGCCTACCTTCTGCTTGCTTCAGCTTGTCTTCAAGTGTCTTCCGTCTAGGAAACAATAAAACACATAGGTTAACAGAATATAACAAGTAGGTCATACAGGCCTTGAAAATGCACTGTGGACATTGATTAAAGGAAGGCTGTGTCTTACAATGCTAGTGTGTTGTTGTTCTCCTCTTTCAGCCTGTCCACCTCTTCTGACATCTGCTGTAAGGCCTTCAATGTGTTCTACAGGATGGACAGAGAGTGGGAGATGATGCAGGGGCAAATTCCTCACAAGTTCCTCATGCAAGTTGCAGGAAATACCCCAATAAAACATTAACATGTTATTATTTTGTATAAATTATACAAAAGAAGCATGAGTAGCCAAGTATACATAGTATAATAATAATAATGATGATAATAAATAATAATAATAATAATAATAATAATAAATAAATAAATAAACTAGAAATGGTGCTCGGAGAGCCTATATCTCTGCCCATGAATGCATTTTGTGGCTTTGTGCGCGCATATAAGTGTGCTTAAGTGTACATGTTCAGTATTGCTGCATTCGTTAAGTTAAGGTAAACCCTCAAGCCCTGAGCCCTCACAGACTTACTGACGTCACCTAGTAAAGTGGTTGAGTGCGAGAGGCTGCAAGGGCTCGAAATGGTATAAAAAGGAATGGGACAACACTTGCAACATCACATTACGTTGATGTCAAAACATTTCTTACTATTGTGGGTGTGGGAATTTATTTTACTTTTCAATTCTACTTGATGTTTTTGTGGCTGTAAGCCAGCGCACCATAGATAGCGTTTGTTGGGTTGTCATTCTTTCCCTCCCTCCCTTACTCCGTTCAATGTTGACCTGCATTTCTATGTTGGCACCACAAGAGGCATTTGTCCCAGCACACCAAAATAAATAAAAACACCGAAATCAACCCGCTGATCTCCACTGCACAAGTAGAGTAGCGGTGAAAGCATCGGACTCCCACCCCGGAGATTGGGGTTCAAGGCCCCGGTGGGAAAAAGTTTGGGAAACCATACCCACACCCTCTCCTAGCCTGTTTGTTTATTCCTACGTTTACTTTCGGCCTTTCCATCCCTCTCCCTCCCTCCTTTCACTCTCCTTTCCCCTTTTTTTGGAAATACGGGAGAGATTCCATAGGAACAAAAACACTATGACATTCCGCACTCTCAAGTTCCATGACATGTGTACAAGGGCTCCGTTGATTGGCCAATCTCTGACCAGTGCCCCGCCCCTGAGACAGTTGGCGCAAAAGTCATTCGTGTACCCACAGACAAAAATGCATGTACCCTTAGCTGCTGATTTGTTGTTGTGTTTGTATGAGAATAAATTAATCCTACAAGTGTGCAACATTTCTCTGTGACTACGAATTTACTCCTTCAAGTGTGCAACTTTTCTCTTTGACTACGAATTTACTCCTACAAGTGTGCAAATTTTCTCTGTGACTTTGAATTTACTGATACACGTGTGACTATTTTTCTACGACTACAATTCCACTGTTACAGGTGTTCAGCACTTTTGCACCAAAAACACCTTCATACAGCACCAGAGGAGCTAACATATACAGAGACGTTGCAGCTCTTCTTTGAAAAACCAAGAAAGAAAGTGCCCTGACAAACAGTGCTGTCTTTGCTCAATCTAAGTGGAGCTAAGAGGCAAGAGACTAAAGCCCCCTCTCTCTCTCTCGCTCCCTCTCTCCCTCTCTCTTACACATCCTCTCTCCCTCACTTGCTGTTTGTCTTGAATGCACAAACATAAATCCAGGGAAGAAAGACTTCTGAACCGCCCTCTCTCACACACGTCCTTTTTTGTTTCTTCTGCATTTGTATTGTGTAGAATATCCCAACTTGTTAACATGTGTCAGAGCATTGTGTGTACAGTTGATGTCAATGTGACATTTTTCATAATGAAATGTGATACAGAATAAACCATTGACTGGTGGTACACACTGGCATCGTGATTGACCCCTGAGAAGCAAAGCAAGACATAAAGTGTCCAAAAAGTTCTGGGGGATGACCCCCTGCTTCATCAGTTTCACACCGAATCAACTACCACCACAAGTATATTCACACCTGTGGGAAATACTGAACACTATACTCTCACTACACTCTGTTCTGTGTATACTGTGTATTTTGCATTTGTACATTTTCCTTATATATATAGAATATATTGTATTTTGTATTTGCACTGTCCTGTCTTTTCACTGTCCTGTCTTGCACCCTGTCTAATGCACTGTCCTGTCCTGCATCGTCTAATGTGGTCTCCATCAGTCTATGCACCATCGACGTCATGGGGGGTTGGAGGGGGGGGGTGTTTGAGTCCCAGAATGGAAGAGGAAGGGGGCGGGTTCTCAGCACTGTTGGACAGTATGATGGCTGCTGGCACAAAGGAGCTCCTTCACTTGGCTCCGTTTGGCACCTGGGAGGGATGAGCCTGTGACTGAAAGTGCTCCCCATCTGCCACAGCTCACCAGAGGGGGGGGGGAGGGGTTGTCCAAGATGGAGGCCTGGAACAATTATTACATATGCTGGGACTCCACCCTCCTCTCTGCTCATAAAAACAGCACTGCTCAAGAACCCCTTTGGTACCTAGAAACCTCCCGGGCCTCCCTTGACTATTCGTCCTCCTTTTCCCCACTGCCTCCAGACTGTCTAGTTGTTGCCCAACTAAAGAGCTGGCCTTCCTCACCAGCCTGTTGAGTTTGTTGGTCTCCCAAGCCTTGATGCAACCCCCCCAGCAAACTAGAGATCGACCGATTAATCATTTTTGCCGATTAATCGGTGCTGATAAGTTGTTTGCTGATAACAATGGATGGAGGCTGCGCAGCTATCGGCCAGTATCGGAGCCCAATTCAATTGATAATTCTATGATAGGACGTCCTATCATAGAATTATCAATTGAATTGGGCTCCGATACTGGCCGATAGCTCGCAGCCTCCATCCATTGTAAATAGACCATATCCAAACGATGTTGGCCTAATGTACCAAATCACACTTAAGGATGTTCCATTACATTTTTAATATACATTTTAACTTTTTTAGATATATATTGAATTAATTGAAAATGATCTGGACTACAGCCACCCAGGCAACTGACGAAAAGGAGTAGGCTACTTAAGCTCGATTTAATACAAAAATAAAGGGGGGGATTTTAACAATATGTCCTGGACATAGCCTAGCCTACTCTTGGGTGTGAAGAAGACATTCTTAGAGATTCTCCTCAGCGAAACACAATCATTCATAGAGGAAATGAATAGTGAAGGAAATATGTTCTGCTCTGTTGGACATGTGGGCCTCACAGGTGACAGAGGGCAGGTGTGTGCAGGTAGAGACAGATAGATGACAGGTCGGCCTGATCCAGTTTTCATTACTATCTGCTTTGTTGCCTATGTTGAATTTGAAGATCCAGATGTATTTATTTAGGCATTTAATTTATTTGACAGTGGCTTTTTAAAAGAAACACTTTGCCATCGGCATTTTTCCTGCTCCAAACAATCGTTATTATATCGGCTTTTAAAAATCCACTATTGGTCGACCTCCACACTAAACCACGGCAAAGAGCAGTGTTCTGGCTGCCATAGACTGGTCAACCATTCGCAGAAGCCTGCTGCACACGTCGAAGGACCTGAGGAACAATTTGCTGTCCTTTCCTATAGAGCATCCATCCTCTGGTCTGGACCTCGACCAAACCACATTCCTTTTCATTTGTCCATTTATGTCCAATTACAAGCAATCGTGTCACCAGTAGCCATAGCCGCAAAATCGGTCTAATACCACAAAACTGTTTAACCGAGTTAATTGCATTAATTTTATGTTGGGGATATATGAACTGACAAAAAATACCCCAGCAGTGGATTAATGGAAAATGGAGCATCAGCAGTGTGTGTGTACAGTTGCCATTCTAAACTGCTAAGCCTAGACAATCTCATCATTCTCTCTGATATTCACCTAGTACACAAGATTACTCATAATGCTGCTCCGCCCCCACTTAAGACTTTTGTACAACGTCGATCAGAGACTATGAGCAGAGTATCACG
The DNA here is from genome assembly GCF_949987555.1 of Borostomias antarcticus. Lineage (NCBI taxonomy): Eukaryota > Metazoa > Chordata > Actinopteri > Stomiiformes > Stomiidae > Borostomias > Borostomias antarcticus. The sequence goes on along the minus strand of NC_140260.1, from coordinate 748,487 downwards.
GTCCACCTCTAGAGGTGACTGCCTTGTACCAAAACGAAGCTCTGCTTTCTCACAAACCGCCTTCTCCCATAAAGCAACTTTAGAATGGAACAAGCTTCCAGAACATATAAAACACAACAACTTCTTTCCAGGAGTTCTCCCTTGAGGCCAAAAATTGCATCCTATGCAACCAATGCTGCCAGCACTAATGTGACTGTGTGTTGCGTTCATACTTGTGTGCGGTGCTTGTATATGCACGTGGCCTACTTGTGTATTTGCATAATGTGCTTTGACCGAATCGTAATATGTGCTTGTATGGTGTGCTTGGTGCATATTGCTACTGTGATACCTGTGCGTTGATTTTGTGTGTTTAAGTACATATTGTTATTGTATGACCTGTGTTGTGTCCGTGGGTGCGTATGTCTTGCTTGTCTTTACTGTGCTGACTTGTCTGCTCCAGTGTGATTTGTTCGTCCACCTTTAGGCTAGATGATCATACAGATAATAGCCTACACCTGATCAAAAATTATTTCCAGGAGCACAAGGATGGTGGTTGAATTTAGAATGGATGAAGGAAGCCTATGTTGCTCTGTAGAGGTACCGTCAGAGGCAAGTGATCCCATATAGGAATTTATACAGTAGGCCATCAAGTATTTGAGCGAGCATCAAGGATACGTCTCGCGAATAGGTGGAGACCACCCTCTCTAGGTGGAGACCACCCTCTCTAGGTGGAGACCACCCTCTCTAGGTGGTCTCCATCCTGCTGATCAGATCCGTAACTGAGTGCAAACAAACTGACCAGGGGGAGGGGCGCTCCAGGTACTGGAACAAGCCCAGTGTGAATACACCCTAAGAAGATCGTCATTGTTACCTGGAAATCCACACTCTAAGTTATTGTAGGTTTTAAGTTAGAAGTTCAGGGTTCAATTTCATACCCGTTGTTCTTCCAGTTCCCTCTGCATGGCCTCGTACTCGGCGCTCTGTTTCTCCAGTGGAGCCATTTTCAGGCGCAGCTCCTCAAGTTGTGCATGCAGCTTGCTGGTATCCCTGCAGGTGACAATGTACAGTATGAGGCTCATTAGTTTATCATGCTCTATGTGATATCATGCTGTAATAAAACGGCAGTAAAGATAGTACAGTGGGCCAAATATACTCAGAAGATTGTATTGGAATTCCCCTTTAAACAATGTACAAAGATTTCTGGTCAACATGCAGCTGTTATGTTCAATATACATCTTAAAATTGATCATAGCTAGTGCAGGTCTGTCAGAGGAAAACTCAATGGCCAACAGTCAAAGGAGACCTAAGTGCATGAGTGAAGGGAAATTATATTCAACTAGAGGGGCTTGCACTCAGAGTGCAGACCTCCGCCCCCTCCCCCCCCCCACCAACTGCTCTCCTCCTTCCACGTCCCCGTCCCCCCTCTACCTTTCCTCCCACCACCACCTCTCATGTGCTGTGCTCTCCTACTGGCTTTTTGAATTGGTTACTGTAGCACCACCTGTAGTTTCCTCTTTCTGCTTGACATCTTTCCTCTCCAATTTCCAAAACGTTGCTAGTTTTGTGAAGACTTCCCATTCCCATTCATTAACAGCCAAGCAGAGCAGTAGTGGAGGGAGGAGTGGGCTGGTTCAGAGTCTGCAGACAGTAGTTTACAAGATGTACATTTGAGATGGGAGCAAGCCCCTAGGATTCGAAATCTAAAGTGAAACCCTATTGAACGGTGCCATCTTGGCCAAATTTGTAGTCATTTGGCCATTTTCAGGTGACTTTTGTACTTGCGCAGTTGTGCTTTTCTGTCCTACGAACGAAGTTCACGTTTATGTGAAATGTAATGAAATGAAAACCGGCTTGCATATTAACCTGTTTTTGTCAAATATATCCATTGGAGACATTATTTTTTTATCCAGGCATCTTAGTTTTAACAGGTTAATTTTAGCTGAACATGTTTGTTTGCTAGTAGATGGTATTCATTCCGTTCGCAATAACGTTATTGCAGCCAGGCTAAATTCCTCTAGGGAGCCATTACCATGGATCAGTATTGGGATTGATCAAGGGCGAGTGTGAAATAGCAGCCATGAACTCAGAGGGTTATCCGAGATGCGGTAGCAACAGCCAAAGCTCCTGCTGGCGGGAAGTGAAGCTTTTCAACTCGCCTGTCACTGGCTCCCTGGAGGAATTTAGCCTGGCTGCAATAACGTTATCGCGAACGGAATGAATACCATCTACTAGCAAACAAAACATGTTCAGCTATAATTAACCTGTTAAAACGAAGATGCCTGGATAAAAAATAATGTCTCCAATGGATATATTTGACAAAAAAAAGTTAATATGCAAGCCGGTTTTCATTGCTAAATCAAAGCGGGGAGAGCCGGGAATGTGCGTCTACATTTCGTGGACGCGCGTAGGTCAGAAAAGCACAACTGCGCAAGTACAAAAGTCACCGGAAAGCCAGAAAAGCACAACTGCGCAAGTACAAAAGTCACCGGAAATAGTCAAATGACTACAAATTTGACAAGATGGCGCGGTTCAATAGGGCTTCATTTGTGATAGCGGTCATTGAATGGAGTGGCTGTATCCAGTTCTATTAATACATCCATGGATGGGAGTTATACAGCCAATGTCATGTTAAATCTATAGGCGAGATATAGTTTTCTATGTGGTCAATCATTTTAAAGTCGCACTGAAATGAAAAAAGCATTCTGTCCCATTTTGGTTCACATAATTGGTCAGTGTTCACCTATTCAACAATGTATGCCAAAAAAAATACTAAATTCTACTTTTGTTTTAATCTTATATCAAAGTATATAATTTCTTACTTCCTGGAAAACTGTAGGTCACGTGCAATGATGACCACAGGTACCTTAGATTTTAGGCCAATAATCTCACAACATCCACCCATCAATCAACGCTATCCTTCTATGGAATCTGTCTAAAGTTCTTAAAACCCGTCCACTTGTCAATGTTCCAATGAAATTCCTCTAAACGCATGTCCCACCCCTTGTTTGCGTAGGAAATACGTCAAACTACGGAAGTTAGTTGATCTCAAACATCCGTTTCAGTGCGACTTTAATGTGCAGACACTATTTTCATCCACCTGAAAGTGTCTGCAGTTTACTTTGAATGCTTGAAGTTTACATTATCGTTTAAATGCAAGTTACACTAGTCTATATAACAGGTGTCACTGTGTTGCTTGGCAGTACTGCCTTTACGCTCACTTGCCCATGCTGGGTTCGATCTTGGCTGTACAGAAATCATCACACTTCACACTAACAGATAGTATACATAAAGCATTAAACATGGTAATTTAGCGGACTCTATTGAGGTAGCCTACAGAATGCATCGCTTCAACTATCCACACGAATGAGAAATATAACGTTATGGTGCATTCCATTTGTCTCGGGAGATGCGAGTGGGAACTGGCAATGGTCACTCCCGAGGTGAGCGCTCCAGTTGCAACAGCTGATCTCGTTATAAACAGCTAACTAGTAGCTCTAGCCTTTGTAAGCAAACAAGTTGATAACAACGCACTAAGTGGTATTGTGCGCACAAAACACCATAATCACTAATAGCTTTAGCAGCTTGTTTGTCACTCTCTACACTGCAGCCAGTAGTCTCGTCAGGCGCAAGGCGAAATTTAAATATTGCTGATTTAAATAACACTGCTGTAGCATCATTCCTGCCAGACGGGAAAATTATGGTAGGTGGGCTCTAGTGTTCTACCTTCCTGATCGAGCTGAAAATGTAAATAGACACCAGCCTGTTGACGTGAGCATAACTGATCATGGCTGGATATGGATGTATTATAAGAAGTGGATAAGGCATGCAAAGATGGCGGCCCATTCAATCCAATGAAAGTTGCTCAGTGAGACATGAAGCAAGCCCCCATGGCCAGGAACAGCCAGTTTTTGGCGTAGTGGTCAAGCTCGGTATTGCAAGTGGCGCCAAGAACCTGAAACCTATGAAGAAACTGAAACCTAAATGCCCCACTACACTGAAGTTACAGTAATATGGGTACTGTAGAGCCACCTATGAATGAATCATGGTCAAAATTTAATGGTGAGTTCCTTGGCCCATGCTGCACCCCTCCACCGAGTTTAATGCATATCGGGCTGGTAGTTTTAGTTTAATCCTGTCCTGCCTGTACAGACACAGGCAGACAGACAGGCCACGTATCTGCGGGGCTTTGCCTCTGGGGCGGAGGTAACCAATTTCTACCTTTCAAAATCCTATGAGAAATCTCTTAGCTAGTTTAGCCAGGTACTGTAGTTCCAAACAGTTGCCGAGAATCGTTATGGATTCCTTGGTGTGGAATTCTGGGAGTTTGAGCTTTGAGGAATAGAAAACTATCATGACATGGTGAAGCCTATTTCAATGGGTGGAAATATCCCACATATTTACACAAGTAATTAGGAGACCAGGAGCGTGGCTACATACATTCCTGGTATGTGTGCATCATATACATGGCCAATAAAACAAATCTTGAACAGCGAAAGATTGTGATACAAAAAAACAACTAAATGGCCTTCTTTAATGATGTGATAGCATTTTCCTCCCTTTCTTCTCGTCAGCCATAGAAACATGAAGGTCATCATAGGGTATGAGAGAGTCTGATCCTGCTAATTAACTACCTAAATGTACATTTTGACGGAATTCCTCTTTAGAACAATATAAGTACCATAGCATAAATATCATGTTGCCTACATGACACCACCAGAGAAAATCATAACAGTCTCATACCTTTGGCATCGTTGAAGCTGTAATAAAGTGTTAAGGAAAGGACTGAGGAATCCAGAGACAACAGACTGTCCAGACTAGTTGGTGGACTTGCTGAAGACGATGCATACTGCAGTGTTGCCAGATTGAGCGGTTTACCGCACTATTGGGGTGGTTTAGGTTGCATTGTGCGGGGAAGAACAGGATTGGGCGGGTGGGCAGAGTTTGGGCTGGTTTCTATGAGTTGGGCAGGTTTATATAACACAACTGAAGGAGAGTTGCCGTTATTACCACCCCCACTCTACCAAAGCCGCGCCTGGCTGCCTGCTTTCAGCCTGCCCAGCCAGCCCCGAGGTCCAAGCTAACTGGCCACGGCCCACCCTCCCCGAGGTCAAGGCTAATGGGCCACCTCCCCGAGGTCCAAGCTAACTGGCCACGGCCCACCCTCCCCGAGGTCCAGGCTGACTGGCCACCCTCCCCGGGGTGCAGGCTGACTGGCCACGCCCCCCGAGGTCCAGGCTGACTGGCCACGCCCCACTCTCCCTGACAGATGTTGGGACTCATTCATGTATTAGCAAATTCACTGACATCGTTCAAAAGTGTTGCCAGTTGACCTGGCCTAAGTGAGTGCAACGTTCTATATTGATTTAGAAGTGTGGGTGGTCTAGCCTGAGTCACAACTCTCCGTTGTGATCTTGAAGACAAGGGTCTAGAATGAGGCAAGGAAAGGTTGTGACCTGTGTTGGGTGTGAAGGCTTTTTTTTGTATGGCATTTTTTAATATGCAATATGATATATATATATTATAATATTTGGAAGGATTTTTAATCAATTGGGGCTAGGGCTGGGTTAAAAAAAATAATTTATGAATCGATTCTGAATCGATTCATGAATCCCAAAACCGATCTTTTATTTAATGAATGAATGAATGAATAAATGAAGGAATGAATAGTTCTTTAATTAATTCAATGATTCAGTTATTCATTCATTTTTGGAAATCAGTATCGATAGCCAGCCCTAGTATTGATGTGTTGCATAACTTGGCAGTCATGTAATTAAGGTTACAGCCAAAAACAGGTTTTAGTAACACTAACCGAATCGATATTGAACCGAATCAAATTGAGTCATGATAATCGATTTTGAACCTTGTGAATCGGAATCAATTCTTGAAATTCAAATCTATTTCCAGCCCTAATTGGGGCAGATTTTGAGCACTTAGGGACCGTTTGAAATTAATGCGAGGGTGTCACTGGAGGAAAACAGGGGAGGCTCATTCTTTTTAAATGCTAGTCTAAAGTAGGGTTACTGTTTTTGTCCAGGGGAGGGTCATACAAATTTGAACTGATCAAAATAAGAGTTTCTTTATTTGGAATTCAGCAAGCTGTTTAGTCTGACCTGGCAGGGGAAGTGTGTTTCGCTGCTGCTGGTCACTGCTGCTTGCTCTCACGTCCATCTTTTTTAAGCTGTGCAGCCGTTTCTATATGTGACACGAGTGTGTCCGCTCATAGCGTGAGATTTAGACCAATCAGGAGTCACCAATACTGGTGCACACCAGCACTAGAAGGCAGGCATGAGGAAAGCATGGCCGGCTTCAGACAGCTCCCAGTGATTTCAACCTCGCATCTATGCTTAGCTCTCATATACGCAGCTATTTTACAGCTATCATATTATAGACCTATTTTAGACCGAGCATAAAAGCGCTATTACAATGAATAAACATCTGTAAATACCAGAAATATGTACCAGATGTCCTGTAGGCATCCTGTCGATAAGAATTCAGAGCAGCAGCAGATTTGGGTCATCTATGCAGAGTTCTCATCCAGGCCAGGAACATGTGCTCTATGTAGCTCTGCATTAGACTCAACAATACACGTTTTTTTTTACACAATGCATTAACATATGCAAAAATGAATAAATGCCAAGAATATGCACCAGATCTGAGGTTATCAAGTGATTTCAATGCTGCGTCCATGCATAGCTCTTTTACAATTTATTTATGTATTTATTTTTATACAACGCATTAGCATCAGCAAATATGAAAAAAGATACACCGGAGAAGTCCATAGGCTACAAGATGATGCTTTAATTTTGCACAAATAGAATATTGATATGTGAACTTTGATGCAGCGCCGTAACACTTTGAATGGCGTTTGAAGATGCACATTGCGCATGTGCGAATTTCAAACCAAAGCACAGGAACGCAGGCAGCCGGTGTCGAGCAAAAGACGTGGTTTTCACATACAAAGATTTGGGAAACCTACTTCATTGGCTTTTAGCTATTTTTGTGACAGTTTGCTAGTGCTAGCTAAGTTATCCGTTTAGCTAGCGACCATTCTGGGCTAGCGACCAAATTATTGTAATGTTGTTAATGGAATAAAACATCATCCAAGTTGACGTTTAATGCATTAATATATATCATCTATCTTAGTATGCAGTGTGATGATTTCTGTAAAGTTTTGTCCACTGATGTTTTTAGCTTTCGCGAAGTACGCTAGCGACATTCCATAGCTACATTCCTTTCATCCTGTTCTGTTTGCTTTACGATGTCATTGCATTGTAATGTTTGAAGGAAATGTATGTTATTTTTGTAAATACATTCTCCGGATATCTCTAGCTAAGAGGACAGAGAAGAGCAGTCTTGTTATACTTAACTGCATGACATCATCTTCAATTGCAGACACAAAGTTTTATAAATACATAAGTCAAAGGACCCCAGTAAAGTTAGACCGGGGATGACTCTGACAAGGAGTTTGCCTTGTATGTATACCAGGCAAGGGCGTAGGTTTGGTTTCAACATTGGTAGGGACCATATAACAGTTTAGCCTGCATACACAATTTTTGCTGGGGACGAGAGGTTAAACCTCTTAAATATTCATATATTTATGACATTGAATAATACCAATACAATGTTCTTAGTGTATCACATCCTGCCTGCAGCTGCGTCCCTCCACTCTCTCGACTTCTGCTGCTGCTGCGTCCCTCCACACTCTCTCTCTCTCTCTCTCTTGGTTGCTGCTGCGTCCCTCCACTCTCTCTCGGCTGCTATCTCCGCTCTCTCTCTCTCTACTGCTGTTTCATGCAAAAAAATGATTTTATTAAAATTGAGATTTTCATAGGATTTTTAAACTGACATTCAACTCATACATTGATATATCTGTCCATTAGGGGAGTCAAAAAATACCAGACAGTAGGCAATACCTATTGTGAAATTCCACAATCCTGGATGCCTAGTTCAATACCATAGTTGGGGGGAAAAAAATACTTCAACATACACTACTTTGTTTAAAACACCCTCCAGCCAATATAGTAAGAGGAAAATTATGAGATTCCAGTTGGCAAGTATACGTTAGCTAATAACTGTAGGAAACCAGGCTACACAGGGACAGGCTTGTATAAAGAACTACAGACCTGAGCCCTCATAAAACTAACGTTAAGAGCTCTCACGGGCTGGCTAACCTCTAGATAACGTGTATTCAGTTTCCCCTATAATTGTAACAAGAACCCCTGTCAGGCTAAAACAATGTATTTATTTTTATATCAAAACTTACGACTTTATCACTGACATTTTTTAGCATAAGTTAATGGGAGTTTAATATGGTGAAAATTAGCATCACATCTAGCTGGCTTTGACAAAGCTATAGCTAATAGCCTATCGGCTAGTATTCATTGCTGACACTAACAGTCGTTAGTTGTAAGGACGCCGTGATGTCCCATTCAATTAAATCTGTGATGGGCAGCTAATGTATGATAATGTAATGGCTGCTGCAATTCTAATGTTACAGTATGATAGAAGCCATCTTAACAGTTCGCTAGCTAGACAGCATCAGCAGTTGATAATTTTCCACAATGGAAAGACAAGTGATGTTAGTTTAGGTAACATTAGCTAGCACCAACCTAGCTGGTTTTCATGTGGCTAATGCCTAACGTTAGCTACTTAGTTTACCAGTAGCTAGCTAACCTAGCTAACCCTAACGTTACTTACAGTTGTGGAGAAAAAGCTCCTGATATCTCTCATCCTCTTCAGAGGGGGAGGCGACATTGTGGTGGATGTACCTGAACGGCTGTCAGAATCACAACTGTGGCTTGCTGTCAGCGTCTGTCTGTAAGGCTGTTGGTCTTCAGATCCAGCAAAATGTAAAAAAATGCAATGATCTATCTTAGCCAAATGAGCCAATCAAACCAACCAAACCAAAAAAATATCAGAATAATACTGGGATGGCACATTCACGGTGGAGGAAAGGGGTAGGCTAACGGTCTAATATGGAACTCCGAACAATGCAAACTAACTCACTCAAAATGGTACGGTCAATTCTGTCTTTCCAAACTATTGGAAGGTCATCTAAATTATCTAATATAACTGCACTCCAAAGATAATGCGAACAAGGTTGCTTAAAAGTTGGTAGGGACAATTTGGGCCTCCCAAAATGTTGGTAGGGACATGTCCCGACCGTCCATACGCAAACCACGCCCTTGATACCAGGGAATGTAGGGAGTAATGTCTCTGAATGTTTGGTTGTAGTGTATGACACTGTTCTCTCTTCTCTATTTATGTCTCCTCTTCTTCTTCTTCTTCTGCTGCTCTCTTCATTTCTCTCCCTCTCCTCTGGTGTTCCTGCTCAGATTCTGGACCTGCTGGACTGAATGCTGACCCTTGACCCTGCACCTCAAAACAGGCCCTCAACAGCGACTGTCTGTGTGAGGTCAAGCCCAGCAAGACGCCTCTGCCCAAGTGAGTGGGACACCCACCCCAACCCCCTTCCCACAAGCATCTCACCTCCTCCAGATGACAATACACACATGCACGCATGTCCCTAATGCTCTGCCTCTTCTCCCTCTGGTCCTGTCCAACGCTGTGGTGTCTCTGTCTTCCTAGTCCTCTGCACTGCCACGAGCCGTAGAGCAAGAAAAGGCGCCAGAGGCATCAAAATGGGCTGCAAAATAGGCAAAAACCCTAACCCTAGATACGTTAGCTAACGTTAGCAAACCAACGCGTAGCCCAATCACATCTGTGTTCCAAGATGTGCGTTTTGGGATGCACAAAGCATGCGTTTTTTTGACCGTGTCAATGGCATAGCACGCTTCGATGAATAGACATATTGGAAGTGAATATGGACAACTCTGTTTATCTATGCGTATGGTGGGCATGTGTGCTGCTGAACTATGAATGGATGCTGAACTAAATACAGGCCAGAACATGATGCATCCAAACAAGTTTAGGCCTCCCATTCGCCCATCAGTGGCTTGTGGCTAGGTTGTTTGTTGAGTCATTACACGTTATTTATTGAAGAATGAGTACCCTTTTGTAAAAGTGGGTTTTGACATGTTTAAACTAGTTTTTCTTTTTTCGCCAACGACTCCCCTACTGCTCTCGTTCCTGGATAAAATGTTCCAGTACATCAACAGCTCATGATCAAGCGAAGTTTATATAATCAGCCCTCATCAGTTTGGGCATGTCCATGAACCCTATCCATCGACAGTCATTTACTCAGCTGCCTACACTGGCCAGGGCGCGCAGCGATGTGCGACTGGAATGCAAACCGGTCATTAGAAACGAGGGACGGATTTGTCAATTTAAAAGATTATAGCTTTTATTTACCATCAGGCTATTGGGTGGAACCTCTCATTCTAAATAACAGTCCCCTAGAGAGAACCTCTCATTCTAAATAACAGTCCCCTAGAGAGAACCTCTCATTCTAAATAACAGTCCCCTAGAGAGAAGACAACGGATAGATATTGCATTTTGTATGTCGCTCTTTCTTCCTTTTTATCTGTTATTTGTATTGTGAAGCGCTTTGTTAGGAAGCATGATGGCGGCGCTACGCCCGACAGCAGCCAGCCACTCTCCAATTCCTGGCGTTTCTTGTTAATCTGTTCGTTTGCAGTCCTTTGTTTTTGTTTGTCTCCCTTTGTACCTGGGCTGCGCCCCGGGCTGATGTAACAGTTGGTTGGGGGGCGCATTATAAATAAAAATAACATAACATAGATTAGATAGATTATCATTATCATAAGGTGACATTAGCAAGCAGTTCAGACCAGGGCTTAAAAATCGGTTCGCTCCGAGCAGAACCAGCATATTTAACGTTTCCATTCTCATGTTCCGCCACCAACATAGCGTTCCTGAACCGGTTAAGAACGAAAAATGACGTTCCGTTCACCGTTCAGGGGGTGTTAGCCTAAGACTCTAGAGGCCTACAGTATTTCTTGTAAGGTATAATCAACAAGTCTAGGGTTGTGGTGGCCTTATCGCCAACAATATTAGCCTTGGTGATGTGTGCTGTAGTGAAGCCTTGTTGATTATCTTACAAGAAATACGCAACATTAGTCCTATTCTCGTATGCCCTTAATCCACACCGTAAACTATGCGCAGGTCTATCATAAATCATCATCATCCTTTTTAAAAATATTTTCTTGTACCGTTGCGGCAAGCTATTTTATTCTGCGTCTGTAGGCCTATTGTTTTTTATTTAGTTTTTATAATGTTTTATGTTATTTATTTATTATGTATTAACTTATGTCTTGCCACCTATCTGAGACATCCACCAGACTGCAGCTGCTTGTATGCCTATACGACAGCAAATATAATTTAGTGCAAAACATTTAATAGGCCTATCTCTTGATCACCAGGCCGATAAAAAGCCCTTACCTGACTGGAAGTTATAGCCATTCAACGGAGCGCTTCGTTAGGCCTACTTGTGGCCTATTCAGACGGCACTAGGCCTATATGGTACTGTATAGGCTACGACTGTATCCACATGCTAATAATCTCTAACCATACCATAAACGTCTGAACTAGGCTATGGTGTGTTGTTGTAATATCTAAATCTCTTCATTTCACTAAGCAAGCATTTAAGATCCTGACTGTGAAATAACAGATTTAGGGGCCTAGGCTACATTACAAAAACAGGACAAGATGTAGGCTACAAATTTAATAATAGTAATTTAATTAAGCCTATTCGGCCATAAAAGGCTCAGCTTTTTTTTCTTTTTTTTGTTCTTTAAAAAAAAAAATATTTTAAGTTATATAGGCCTACTACAAAGAACGAAAAAATAACATTATTAACCGGTTTTAAAGATTTCAAATTAACGTTTCTGTTCTGGAACAATTAAATACCATTTTGTTTTGGTTCCCGTTTCTGTTCCTCGTAAAATACCGTTTGTTTTCGGTTTTCGTTTCCGTTCCTTGAACCGGTTCAGAGCCTTGGTTCAGACGTTAGCTATAGTTGTGCTTTTAACTAGCTATGTAGCCAAAATTATTATTGGAAGTCATAGGCCTATAGGAGTTAGTCTACGTCATAGGCCTATAGGACTAAGTCTGGGCCTAACGTTAGTGCTAGCTAGTTTGTGAAAATGGTTTCCTAAGATGATCGTTTATCATGGTAGCTATGGTAACACGTTTAAGTTTCAAGTCTATGTTTTTTTAATGCAAGCATTATTACCAGTAGGCCTAATTAAATCATTAGACTCAGCCAACTCCACAGAACGAAAAGATGAGGACGACACCAAGCGACTGCAGCTGTCTGGTCAGGTTGACAAGTGGGGGGTGGGGCATGGTCTGTCATCAATTGATTACATCAGTTGATTGACAGTTCTCATGACCACGCCCACACATTCTGGGTGAAATTTTATGGTGGAAAATTTAGGCTCCAAAAAAAGTGTTTTTGCCAAACGGACAAAAACAAAAAATCTCGAGAGGTGACTGTTTGCAATGGTCAATGTGCATACCACATGGGTAGAATAGATTCTAGAACAATTTAGTTTCCTTCTACATTGCTTTGCATGTCTCATATACAATTCTGCAGAAAATCAACCATTTACACAATCGGATTTTGGTCAAAAGCAAATAATTCTCTTTCTAAACTCAAAACTTTCTAAATATTTCTGCCTAAATGCGCTTTCAAAACCACTGTTGCGCCCACATTAGGACTATTTATTTTCAATAAGACTATTAAGAGCCTATAGGCCGCGCGCTCTGTGCCGCTCCATGCTGCTCCTTTCTGAGGTGATCGGAAGACTCGGCGCATGAAATGAAATGATTTTTTCTTCAGTGAGGGGCATGAGGTTACAACGAAAGATAAGTAGGCTATTGAGGCTCAAGTAGGCTATTGAGGCTCAAATATTACCATAGTGTTAACCAGTGTTTGAATTGGGCCAAACACTGGTGCTGGCACCTAGGCCTACTCCACAAAATGCCTAGCCTACTCTGTCTAAAATACATTTATGTTAGTAGTATAAGTGCCGTTAGCTACAGTTAGACGTACCAACAGCTCCTGCCCATCTCAAGCACGTTGGTAAAGCCTTTGGTTTTATAATTCTGATGACAACAAGCGGATCCTATAACCTAATATATCAATACAATTTCCATGTGGACACACAACAACTTTTGAAGAGGAAGAGAAGAGAATGATGAGACCAGTCAGGTAGGCTAGGTTATTGCCGACTAGTCATGATTCACATCGGGGGGGATTAAGGAACAAGGCACGCTACCTGTAGGTTAACAGTTTTGCCTGCTTCCCAGGGACCAGTAAATTCTGTTCGGGCAAGAGGAATGCCTCGTGCAGTTGTCTGATCGGACAAGTAAAAAATCAATATGATACATTGGCCTTGTGTTGCTAACGTTACGTAACGTTAACTGAAAATACAGTTTGAGCCAAAGCGGAGCCTGCTCCATTTGAACTACGCGCTGCTGTGTCAGTCAGCCCTCCAAGCGAGCGTTGTCAAGGAGACATACACCACAAGTGCGAGTAGGTTCTGCAACTTTCGTGCGAGTCAGGCGCAGCGCTGCCTGATGGTTTGTGCGACCGTCTTTTTGGCTGGCTGAACTAACACTAGCTTGCATTAACGTTCATCCTCCAGCCACCTCAAAAGTGCCAATCAAAATAACAGAAAAAGCAACAAATTATTTAGGAATGTTTAAAGACTAGCTTACCTTTTTTTTCTTTTTTACATCTACAGCTGCTGTATAATGGTAACCTACAATAGGCTACATCTGATTAAAATATGTCTATAAACCATATGATTTATTAAGCGCCTGTGTGGGTTTACCGTTTTATCCCGTCCAGTTACATGTAATTAATTACATTTTAAGCTCTAAGACTTTACCAGCCTTACGAGACAAGTTAAGCCATCTTTATAGGCCTACTCTTTATAGTCCTACTCAGTTAATTTTTTTTTTTTTTTTAGGCAAGAGGCAGGGATTGTGGAAGGAGAGGACAGGACTGTGGCACAGGCACAGAGTTGAGGCACAGATGAGAGAGAAGAGAGAGGGGTTGTTGAGAGGAGCGCAAGAGAGGAGAAGGAAGGGGACAAGGAGAGAGGAACAAGGGAGGAAGGACGGTCTCCTATCCCCCACTTTGGTTTTGAAATCGGACTCTTTTTTTCACACACCACCAGACCCAGAGACCAGTTCCACAGGAAACACTGCAGAGTATGTAGTAGGCAGTATGTTAGCATGTCATTTCGAACACAGCCACAGTAAGCGAGTAATGTTGGTTTTCTAGTATGATGGCTGACGAAGGAGGAGAGAATAGCGAGGAAAATGTAGTTGAGGAGATTGACGAGGACCTTGTGGCGAAAAAGAACAGCTCTTCTCTCATTTGGAATTATTTTGGATTTAAGCGAGATGACGTGCTGCAAGCACAGGTACTGTGTAAAACATGCGGGGCAGTTGTGGCAACTACGAGGGGAAACACAACCAATCGTCATCACCACCAGCAACACAACCACAAAGAACTGCAGAAACAATTCCAAGACAGTCAGGCCGCAAAGACAGTCAGGCCGCAAAGACAGCCAGGCCGCAAAGACAGCCAGGCCGCAAAGACAGCCAGGCCGCAAGACAGCCAGGCCGCAAGACAGTCAGACCGCAAAGACAGCCAGGCCGCAAGACAGTCAGACCGCAAAGACAGCCAGGCCGCAAAGACAGTCAGACCGCAAAGACAGCCAGGCCGCAAAGCAGCCGACAACGCCGAGTCCGAGTAACATCAGCGCAACCGTCCATTTCTCTGAGTTTAGAGAATGCGACTCCTTACTCGACAACATCCAAAAGCCACAAAGAAATTACAGACTCCATAACTCGTTGTTTGACGAAGGACATGATGCCAATATGCACTGTGGGCAAAGACGGGTTTAAGAGTCTGATAAACAAATTGGACCGGAGATACCAGATTCCATCAAGGATTTATTTTTCCAAAGTCGCCATTCCCAAAATGTATGAAACCTGCAGGAAGACCGTGGAGGCAGAAGTGAGTCAAGCTGAATACTTTGCCTGCACCGCAGATCTTTGGTCCAGCCGAACAACAGAACCCTGCCTCAGCCTCACGGTACACTTATCGGACGAGGAGTTTGACCTGAAAACACGATGCCTAATGACAGCCTTCTTTCCCGATCAACACAATGGAGAGAACATCGCATCTGGGTTACGCCAGGCGCTGGTCTCATGGAATTTGAAGGAAGAGCAGCTTGCTTGCTTCACCACTGACAACGGGTCAAATATTGTGAAGGCCATCGAACTCAATAGATGGGTCAGTCTTCAATGTTTTGGCCACCGACTCCATCTGGCGATCGGTAAGTTTAAATAAATATGCTTTATCTGACATTGTGACACACACACAGACCTATTATTGATTTGAATGAAAAAATAAATAAATAAATAAATGCACACATTTAAAGAGAATTATAATCTTTGTTGAACTTTCCCTAGTGCATTTGTCAGCTCTTTGAAATGTGGCTTTTTGGGATAATTATGGTAGTCTGTCTCATTATTATCCCCCTGAATTGTATTATATTTTGCAGTTGGGCTAAAAATGACTGCCAGGTTCATTTTTGTGTGTGTTTTTTCATGTCTTTCCAGAAAATGCTGTTAAAAATGACCCACGTCAGCGTGTAGCCCGTGCTGCTGGTGTTTGCAAAAAGGAGGTGGGACATTTCTCCCATAGTTGAAAGCAGAAGCAAGCACTGAAAGAAGCACAAAAGAAGCACGGCCTCCCGGAGCACCAACCCAAAACAGAGTGCCCAACCAGGTGGGGCTCGAGGTAGAAGATGTAGAGGATCTTGGAGCAGCGGCCAGCCATATCTGATGTCCTCACTGCAGACAGAAAAACACGCCACCTCGACCCCTCCTGGCAGGACATGGATGTACTTGAGTCTGTAGACACGGCTCTCCATCCTCTGGAAGTATTCACTGATGCTCTTTCTGCAGAAAGCTATGTGAGTGTTTCATATGTGAAACCAGTCCATCTCTTGAAGACATCACATCTTGCAGAAAAGGAAGGGGACAGCGGCTTAACGAAGACCATCAAAAAGAACATCCAGAGCTACTTGGAGACAAAGTATGGTGACCCCACAACACAAGAACTCCTGGACACTGCATCCTTGGTGGACCCCAGGTTCAAGGTCACCTACATCAGCAGCGAGAAAGTCCAAGACAAAGACCAGGGTGCTCTCAGAAATGACAGAAGTAGCGCGGAAGGTAATTAGATTATACTATACATTTTAATGACAACAAGCCCTGGTATGAATTTATTTTGATCTCTTTTAGCCAAGAGTCCACATTAAGAAAATAGAGAAAGATCACATAATTCAATAGGGATTAGGGATGGGCAAACGATCCAAATTTCTTTTTTGATAATTGAAAGAATTAACAATCAACTATTGATTAATTGATAAGCTTTTTTTCCCATTAAAACAACACCTAAGGCAGAAATAACAAATAAAGCATGTTTCCTTTAAAATAGCCTTATTTCTTGTGTTCTGATAACGTTAGCCTACATTAGGCTGTCCACGCATGCTGACGCGATTGCACTCAAAACGGCATTCAAAGTAGACACTTCAGTCCAATAACAATCCTCTTAAATAAACAAGGCAGTGAGTAGCGTATTGTTTAACAACACATTTTACGTTAAATAAATAACAAATCTAGCAAAAATAAGTTAACGTTACTCACCAGTTGTATCGTAAAAAAAAAAAGAATACTCACACATATTGTAGGAGGATGACTGAAAACGTAAACATTAGTGTCCTTAAGAGCGTCCAGCTTTAACTTTAATCCAGTGAGAGCCTAGTAGGCCTACTGGTTCTTGTTCAGAAAGATGAGCGTATTAACATGCTCAGGGGTGAGACGCGAACGCAATCTGGTGACAGTCAGGCCAGCCGCAGAAAACACTCGCTCTGAGGGGACCGAGGTTGCTGGGATGCAGAGGTAGGTTTGCGCTAATTTGGCCAACCTGCAGTAAGCCGTGTCGCCTTTTAAATAAAAATGATCCCACGCCAAACTTCGTTTTGCCCGCTTGGTCTTCAACATGGCTAGGCTGTTCTGCTGCTGCTGGACTGGCTAAATATTAATATGCATCAATTATACCGTTACTTCGGGAACCTGTAGCATCATAGCGTAGCCTACTAATTCAACAAATACATTTCTTACACAGAACGTAGACAAACTAATTTCCACTGAATTTATTAATGATTATCGAGCAAATTTTTTTGTGCCAAAATCCTTATCAATTATCAATCTTCGATCATTGATGCCCATCCCTAATAGGGATACAAAAATAATTAATAAAAAAATACTCAGTTACTCGCATGCACACACACACACACACACAATAATCAGATGGTGCATCATCTAAATGGAATGTGTTTTTTTCTTTTGTATTCTTCTCTGTGTCATAGGAGGGAACACCTGACATGGAGGCCGGAGCCATGGATCCACCCAGCAAGAAGGCAAAGCCATCACTGGACAGTTTGCTCAAATCAAATCCACGTCCAGCTCCCACAGCAGCCATGCAACTGGAACAAGTTGTTGAAGCAGCTACTTGCTGTCCCCCACCATTGACAGTAACTGGGTTTCCATCCACCTCTTAAAATTAGCATTTTCCAAAATTGCGGAAAAAAAATTGAATGGAAACGCCAGAAATTCGAAAAAAGGCCTAAATATCGCGATAAGGTTTTTACGCTCGGAGGTGGAAAAGTCAGCGTATCGATAGTAGAAAAATTCGACTTTTTGCAACGGAAACAGATTTTGCGAATAAACGATGACGTTCCAGCTATTTCCGACAGTACTCTGGTCATTACATTTACTCTTTCACATCTCTGCATCAAGACGGTGATGTAAGCTGACAACGCTGACAAAACAGTAATGAGAGTTCTCCCAAGAGCCATCGAGTTTACAAAGAATCTCTCCATCTCGTCGTAGTTCAGTACAGACCTGTGAGTTGACCAAAAAGTTGTTGACATGAGACGCTCTCTTAACACAACAACCGCCAAAGACTTCCATTGTCCGCAAGTCAATGACTTTTTCAAAAATTGGGTTCTGTTGCACCCCCTATTGTTAATTATATTCAAGATCATTCAAATTAAAAAATATATCGTGTATGTTTTTAATTTATACCTATATTGGCCGCCAGCTGTTCAATGAAAGGTTATAAGGAATGCGCAGTTTCGCGCTATGTATAGCCTATCATATGCACAGTTTCACGCAATGTAGGCTATTATAAGTAAGTATTATTCATTGGGGGAGCTTGGACTCGCTGGGGACTGGTGGAGAGACGCATAGTCTACAGAGCCTCCCCAGATGTGACTTTATCCTCCAGTTGGCTGAAGAGCTGCGCGCTCTGGCGTCCAAACAGCCACCAGCAGCGCCCCTCGCAGTGTCCACAGAAGAACACTCCCCAAAAAATACCTGCATGGTGAAGACAAGCTGCAGCAAGAACAGAACTGTCTACCAATGCACAAAGTGCACCAAAGCTGTCTGTGGCAGTTGCACTGCCAAGGTGCAGAGAATATGTGCGAAGTGTATTTGAGCTGCCGCCTCAACCGCGCGTAAGAGCAGAGCGCATCAACTCGTGTATAGCCTACAACTAGTAGCCCATAGCCAATAAACGGCTTATTGTTTTATTCATAGCCTATATCAACTAGATAATTAGATAATTATTCATTTCATTAGATAATTATTAAACATCAAAGTTCTATGCTGCATCTGTGATCACAAGATGCATTGGCCTAGGCTACTGCAAAAAGCGATGCGTTCTCATATATTAACTTGAATAATTATTAATTAGATAATTATTATGTATCTACATTCTATGCTTCATCTGTAGGCCTACAGTAGGCTTCTGTTTTATTTGGATCCTTGGCCAAAATGCTGTTCTTGTAGGCTAGCCGTTTCATTGTTCATCCTTTTGTAAAGTGTAGACTACTATTCTTGTTAAATTGTGAAAATAACATTCCATCCATCCATCCATCTTCATCCGCTTATCCCTTCCCTTTCCCTGGCAGCATCAACCAGCTCTGCCTGGGGAATCTTTAGCTGCTCACAGGCCAGTGCGGAGATGTAGTCCCGCCACCTAGTCCTGGGTCTACCCCACGGCCTCCTCCCAGCCGGACACGCCTGGAACACCTCCCTAGGGAGGCGCCCAGGAGGCATCCTCACTAGATGCCCGAACCACCTTAACTGGCTCCTTTCGACGCAAAGGAGCAGCGGCTCTACTCCAAGTCTCTCCCGGATGACTGAACTTCTCACCCGATCTCTCAGGGAGACCCCAGCCACCCTCCGGAGAAAACTCATTTCGGCCGCTTGTATCCGTGATCTCGTTCTTTCGGTCATGACCCATCCTTCATGACCATAGGTGAGGGTGGGGACGAAGATAGACCGGTAGATCGAGAGCTTTGCCTTTTGGCTCAGCTCTCTTTTCATCACAACAGTGCAGTAAAGTGACTGCAGAACCGCACCAGCTGCTCCGATTCTCTGGCCAAACTCCCTCTCCATGGTTCCCTCACTCGTGAACAAGACCCCTAGATACTTGAACTACTTCACTTGGGGTAAGGACTCATTTCCTACTCGGAGCGGACAGGCCACCGGTTTCCTGCTGAGAACCATGGCCTCAGACTTAGAAGTGCTGATTCTCATCCCAGCCGCTTCACACTCAGTTGCGAACCTATCCAGAGAGTGCTGGAGGTCGCAGGCAGATGATGCAATCAGGACCACATCATCTGCAAATAGCAGCGACGTGATCCCCAGCTCACCGAACTGCAAACCCACCTCCCCACGGCTACGCCTCGATATCCTGTCCATGAAAATCACAAACAGGATTGATGACAAAGCGCAGCCCTGGCGGAGGCCAACCCCCACCGGAAAGGAAGACGACTTACTGCCGAGGACCCGGACACAACTCTCGCTCTGGGTGTACAGGGATTGGATGGCCCCAAGTAGGGACCCCCTCACCCCATACTCCCGCATAACCCTCCACAAGACCTCTCGAGGGACCCGGTCGTAAGCCTTCTCCAAGTCCACAAAACACATGTAGACAGGTTGGGCAAACTCCGAAGCCCCTTCCAAGATCCTCGCGAGAGTGAAGAGCTGGTCGGTGGTTCCACGACCAGGATGAAATCCGCATTGTTCCTCTTCGATCTGAGGTTCGACTATCGGCCGGACCCTCCTTTCCAGCACCTTGGAGTAAACTTTTTTTGTTGTGTTATTTTATTGCCATATAGCCGTGTCAGTGTGAGAGTAGTATGAAAGGACAACATTAGGCCTTGAGTTGTACAGTATAATCCTAAGACCGTATATATAGACCTACCGCAAAAAGACGATTCTTACGTTCTTACGGTAGGCATTCAATGGCTACTGGCCGATATATATAGTGAGCCGCGGCGGTTCTGTTGTTAATGATGTTATTTCATTGCACCCTCTTCTACGGGTGTTTTTTGCATTTTTATTTTCATTTTCACGAGAAGTGCCACCATATTGGGAGTCAGCAGCTCGACCTGCTGACACCCAATATTTGCAAAACAAAACTGAATGGAAACGTGCGTACATTCATATTTTCTTTTGCGGATTTTCCCAAAATTCGCTTAAAATTTGCGATACATTTGGATGGAAACCCAGCTAGTGAGGCAGACCCTTTGGCTTGGTGGAGAGTCCACAAGGTGGTTACATGTCAACGCTCATACTTGAAACCTAGTAAAGTGAACATGTTGGTATTCCTGTTCAAGAACTTGAAATAAGAGAAGTGTAAAATGAGTTTTGGGAGGAAGAAATCCGCCTTTCTCTTGATTTAGTGGTTCTACTCATTTCAGTTTTCTCCCTCATAGTACTACAGATGTAATTGCAACCTGTTAAGCAGGGTGATGGCATTGGCAGGCCTTGATCTTTACAGTGGGAGAAATGTTTAATTTGCCAATTGCCATGTTTAATTTATTGTACTGATGTTTTCCCCCAGATATCTTTTAGTTAAGAAAGAGTTGAGAGATGAAAAATTGTTTAAAGAGAGTAGTTTTAAAATAATAATTAGAGCTGGGGAAATTAAACTTCCCTTTCTTATGCTTATGTTATTTAAGTGAATGTTCCGTTTACAGGTCTGTTGTTTACAGGGTGGCCAGCCACCGGTCTGAAAAGCACCAAGTTGAGAGTGGTTCATGTGGTTCATTAAAAAGGTTTTTAAGACTTTGAAATTGTTTGAATTTGCAAACAATGTAGCCTACCGGAATCTCAGGTTTGAGCCTTCAAAATAAAAGCATGTTGGATACAAATAATTGTTCAATTTCTTTATTTAATGGGCATAGGCTATTCAATGTTTGTGGTCTATGTTAGCTGTATATATTAGATGTATATATTAAAGCAGAAAGATATGCTTTAATGTACTGTAGATAATATGTACCCTTTAATATTTAGCTATATTAACATACATATTACACATATTATACATACACACACACATTTATCGCAGGTCCCATCTCATCGCAATATTGAACAGTCATCGCACATCGCATGTTTCCTCATATCGCCCAGCCCTACTTAGCATGCACCAAAACTAAGGAAACACGGGCACATCTCACTGTATCAAAAGGATATCATTACACTTATCTTGGTATTCATTCACCAAGAGGCTGGGGAAGAAAAGTGTTAGCTATGAAGGTCATCAATTGAAAGCACTTGAATGAACGTGAATGAACATTAGCTGCAGCTGGTATATCAGCTGGATAACGCAACATCCAGGTAACGTTACTTACTCCGAGTCAATGATCTTTTGTTTCAATGTCACGAAGGCCGCTACATATTTCTTCAGGCTCTGCAATATACAAGACAACACATGTCAGTTATCTCCAGACTAGGTTCAGCTACATCCACCTGATCTGGATCACTTTGTTTGAGCAGGGAGGTTGTTCGTCTCACCTCATGCAGAACAGTGCAGTTCTGACAGGCTCCAATAGTGGCGTCCGCTGCAATTTGAACTCGATGTGAATGATTCTCCCCAGGCATCATGATAGTAACTCTTATCATCTCCAATCAACCAAAATAGAACTTCACAGCATTCACATATCCTATAATCTGTGATCTTAAATCGCTGTGGAGAATCTGACAACTTTGTTTTCGCGTGCACCACGTTGAAGGAGGACCCCAATGAGGACCAGACAGTGGTGTTCTTACCAATGCCTGTGTAGAAATACATTTCTGTACGGTGACTCGAGTGATCCGTGAGAGCATAGCTTTACTGTAAATTTGAGCTGGCTCGAAGTTTTACCCCTCACTCTCGGGTTACCTAATCCATTCCAAAATCATAGTTGAAAGGATTTCATTCGTGATTCATATCTAAAGTGTTCTTCTACAGAAATAAAGCACTAACGTTACGCCTACATGTTACAAGTTACATATATTTTTAGTAAATATACAATATTTGGGTTACACACGGTGTATTCACAGCCATTTTAACTCTCCCTGGGTGACGAGTTTTGCCGTAGTTTTCGCACTAATTTTGCGCTTGACTAGTGCCAACACGGTTCGCAGATTTGTAGGCAGGCTACTGGGAGCCCTATATGAAACGCAGTAGTGTTGTTACCCCCCCCCCCCCCCAGCGACAGCGCAGGGTGAGAGGTAATGTTTTCGGTGCCGTGTGTTTGTTTGTTTGTTAGTGTGTTTATTTGGTTGTTAGTGTATTTGTTTGTTTGTTTGTTTGTTTGTGTGTTTGTTTGATTGTTTGTTAGCGGTATTCTGCAAAAACGACCACACTGATTTTCATGAAACTTGTGGAGGGGTGTAGCATGGGCCAACTTAGAATCCATTCCATTTTGGAGACGATCTGAATCACAGGGCAGGTCCATGAGCCGTTTCCTGGTTTGTCCATTCACCAGCATTCATTTTTTGGACAAGTAACTAAAATCTTGTAGAAAGCCTTCCCAGAAGAATGGGAGCTGTTATAGCTGCAAAGGGGGACCAACTCCATGCCTATACATTTAGAATGGGATGTCATAAAAGCTCCTGTAGGTGTAATGTGTAGGTGGCCCAATACTTTGTTCCATATAGTGTATGTGGCTGTCTTCTTCAGCCCTGTCATTGTGTTTACCCCTATAATTCATTTATTTATCCATCCCTGTGTCTTATATTTTCTGTTAATATGTGTTGCTGTTGCTGTAACTCTGGTTTTATGTTGATCACAAATCTTAATGGACAGCTGATGTGGAGGTGTGTTGCCGAGAGATTTTATAGGGAGGTGTTTAATCCAAGGCCCATACAGGAACAGCTTTGGGCTGTGATGTGGCCAAGTTCTGTATTGCAGAGTCACGTGATGGCATGCAGCTCAAAAATACTTTTTTACCACAGACGTACAGTACGTGGGTAGTGAGACGTACAGTACATGGGTAGTGAGACGTACAGTACATGGGTAGTGATATGTACAGTACATGGGTAGTGAAACGTACAGTACATGGGTAGTGAGACGTACAGTACATGGGTAGTGATATGTACAGTACATGGGTAGTGAGACGTACAGTACATGGGTAGTGAAACGTACAGTACATGGGTAGTGAGACGTACAGTACATGGGTAGTGAAACGTACAGTACATGGGTAGTGAGACGTACAGTACATGGGTAGTGAAACGGCTGGGGAAAGAAACAAAAACATTTCTGGGTATCAATCAAAAACAAAAACTACTCTTTGAATGATCAAGTTTTAAACTATTGGGTCTATTTAGGGGCCAAGCCCTGAAAGGGTGAGGACCCTATTGTTATTGTATGGATTCCCTATTATTATTATTATTATTATTATGACCGCTAACTCTGTGTGTGATTGGTCAAAAGTTTTCAAATTTCTCACACACCTCACCCACCTTGGAAAACTGGGCCCCAAAAAATATTGCATCGATAGGCCAAATGGTGGTGCTAAAGGAACCATTTGAAATCGCGAACTTTGAACAGGCATATCTCAGGCCCCATTTGACCTGCAGACATGAAACACACTTGCACACATATGTCATTTGCACACATATGTCTCTCCCATGGATGTATTATATAAACTGGATACAGCCACTCCATTCACTGGCCGCTATCAACAATGAAGCCCTATTGAACCGCGCCATCTTGGCAAAATTTGTAGTCATTTGACTATTTCCGGTTACTTTTGACTTGCGCAGTTGAGCTTCTCTGGCCGACGCGCGTCCACGAAAAAGTTCACATTTCTCTGAAATGTAGACGCGCGTTCCCGGCTCTCCCCGCTTTGATTTAGCAATGAAAACCGGCTTGCATATTAACCTGTTTTTGTCAAATATATCAATTGGAGAAATTATTTTTTGATCCTGGCATCTTAGTTTTAACAGGTTAAATATAATTTAACATGTTTTGTTTGCTAGTAGATGGTATTCATTCCGTTCGCGATAACGTTATTGCAGCCAGGCTAAATTCCTCCAGGGAGCCAGTGACCGGCGAGTTGAAGAGCTTCACTCCCCACCAGCAGGAGCTTTGGCCGCGGCTACCGCATCTCGGAAAACCCGCTGAGTTCCTGGCTGCTATTTCACACTCGCCCTTGATCAATCCCAATACCGATCCATGGTAATAATGAATCAATCGTTCAGATCAGATCGGCAGTGCTGCATGCATGTTACAACATCATTGTTACCTTTATTAACATAACCATAGCCTACATTTATCTCTCTAACGTTAGGCTATCCATCTTACACCAGTCGGCCATTCGATAGCTGGAAGCGGTCAACGCCAACGTTGACTGAAAACACCCAAACTCAGTGTATCGTTTCATCTTCATGCTACACATCAACTCCTTTACATTGTATGTGAATAAATTCCTGTTATTCTAAAAATATCCCATTTCTGTCCATTCTTGGAAAAGGCTAATAATTGCTGTCAAAAGATCACTCCAGTTTATCACCGTATCCCACTACCATTTCAGCTATGCACAGGAGGTTGTCTTGTGGTCATTTTCATTAAAAAATGATTAGCCTGATCAGTTTGTTGTATGTATTAAGCCCTTTTTGAGCGTTTTGTGTGTGTGCATTGTTAAGTGTAAGCTTATGCAGCCTACTCCAAACTTTAATGGTTACAGCAGTCTTGTCGTCTACAAGCAACAGTCTCTGGCTTTGCATGGCAATTTATGTAGTATCATCCGAGTTCTACAAATGCTGTACTTTTTTGTACTGTAAGTAACCCCTCAATTATTCAATTTTACTGGGGAGCAGTGACCATAGCCTACTTGCCAACCCTCCTGACTTCCGCGGGAGATTCATAAATTTGAACTAGGTTGTGTAGTAGATAGGCTACAATAAATTAGGACAGATGCAAATTTACTGAACAGCACAGACAAAAGTCGGACATTAAAAACAATTGCTCCATACACACATATATATATATATATATATATATAATGTTTCACATTTCGTTTTAATGCTTTTAATGTCTAATTTGTAATGCTTTTAATGCCCCCCCCCCCCCCGCAATTTGGTTTGGAAATGCTCCCTATTTCTGAGGTCCCAAGGTTGGTGAGTATGGCAAGCTATAAGCTATTAATACAAGCATACCGCTCAAAAAGGGCTTAATACATACAACAAACTGATCAGGCTAATCATTTTTTAATGAAAATGACCACAAGACAACCTCCTGTGCATAGTTGAAATGGTAGTGGGATACGGTGATAAACTGGAGTGATCATTTGACAGCAATTATTAGCCTTTTCCAGGAATGGACAGAAATGGGATATTTTTAGAATAACAGGAATTTATTCACATACAATGTAAAGGAGTTGATGTGTAGCATGAAGATGAAACGATACACTGAGTTTGGGTGTTTTCAGTCAACGTTGGCGTTCACCGCTTCCATTTATCGAATGGCCGACTGGTGTAAGATGGATAGCCTAGTGTTAGAGAGATAAATGTAGGCTATGGTTATGTTAATAAAGGTAACAATGATGTTGTAACATGCATGCAGCACTGCCGATCTGATCTGAACGATTGATTCATTGTTACCATGGATCGGTATTGGGATTGATCAAGGGCGAGTGTGAAATAGCAGCCATGAACTCAGCGGGTTATCCAAGATGCGGTAGCCGCGGCCAAAGCTCCTGCTGGCGGGGAGTGAAGCTCTTCAACTCGCCGGTCACTGGCTCCCTGGAGGAATTTAGCCTGGCTGCAATAACGTTATCGCGAACGGAATGAATACCATCTACTAGCAAACAAAACATGTTCAATTATATTTAACCTGTTAAAACTAAGATGCCAGGATCAAAAAATAATTTCTCCAATTGATATATTTGACAAAAACAGGTTAATATGCAAGCCGGTTTTCATTGCTAAATCAAAGCGGGGAGAGCCGAGAGAGCCGGGAACGTGCGTCTACATTTCAGAGAAATGTGAACTTTTTCGTGGACGCGCGTCGGCCAGAGAAGCTCAACTGCGCAAGTCAAAAGTAACCGGAAATAGCCAAGTGACTACAAATCTAGCCAAGATGGCGCGGTTCAATAGGCCTTCACTTTAGATTTCGATTCCTGGGGGCTTGGTCTCTCCTCATGATGAACAAATTTGCCTCAAGGACCTATAACTTCCGGTTCTATAGATTTTCCGCCATTTTTATTTTTTTGAAAAACACTTAAAATCTATTTCCTTCTAGAGATTTTGACCAATCTGTAAGAAGCACTGTACACACAACTGTACACACAATCTAGGGACCGATGTCTACAGGACTATAAAGGCAGACTTTTGAAAAGTTATAAAAATATGCCTTTATGGGGCAATTCAGTTTGCAGAGTGTGATGCTTGGGCGGGGATTATTACATAAAGGTGTATAATGTCTCAGTGGATAGACCAAACACCACCAAACTTTGTAGCCATGTCTGGACACATAACGGAAAGAGACCCCTCCATTATTGGCCCAATCTAACCAAGTGGGGGCGCTAGAGAGCTCATTTCCGGTTTAAGCCTAACTGCCATGCCATTTCCCAGACGTACAGTTGTAGAGGGGCATGCTTTGATGCATTTATTGCGCTTGGCCCCTATAGAGGCTGCTTGCAGCTTTAATTTTTTTTTAAAGCCGCCAAAAGCTGGAGTTTTACAGCTGTTTCTTCTATGTTTGTGGGAACAAGGGATAGGTGGGGCCAGGTTTCCGGCAAGATGATGCTGCGAAAACACTACTGCGCATGCGTTGTGGGCAGCAGAAGCAGGAAGTGAAGTAGGAAGCATTGAAACTATTTTGGATTCATGCACTGGGTGAGCAACTTTCATTGAAATGAATGGGTGGGTATCTTTCAGTACCACATCAAGTTATTTTAATGCATCTATGGTTTAATCACTTCACACACAAAACACTGAAGAGATTCAAGAGAAACCTCTGGGCAGAGCCTTTAAATCCCCAAGTGGCAACCACCGCCCACAACATTAACCCACTCCAAGAATTCTGGGATGAATTATGCCCCTTTTGTTTCCACCAAAAAAGAACTGTTTCCTGATATAATTCATTTTTTATGGCAGTTAAGCCTATGTCCTTTTACTTTGTTCATTTTAGAATTATTCCATTTGTTGGTTTGTTTTTCAGATGTTTGGGTGTTGCAGAGTAAAGCCATCATAGAACTACAGTAGAAATGGTGCTGAGAGCAAAGGCCTCCGCCCATTAATGCATTTCATGGATCTGTGCGCACGCACATGCATGCGAGCAGGACACTTTTGGTATTGTTGCATTCGTTAAGTCGAGAGCTTTATGCCAGTTTTCAATCCCCCCTATTGACAACGAATTGATTTTTTTCTCCCCCAAAGTCCAAAAAATGAGTGGAGGTGAATGGCCGGCCATGTTTGGAGGGCTTGTGGACCCACCCCATGATTTGAATCCACTCCAAAATTTGATGGGTTCTTAGTTGGCCCGTGCTATACTCTCCGACCGAGTTTCGGGAAAATCAGTCTTTTAGTTCTTGCATAATCCTGCTAACAGATGAACAAATAAACGAACAAACACACCACCGAAAACATGACATCTCGCCCTGCGCTGGGGTGGAGGTAATGAATAGCCATGAGGGGCCATGTGTGGCAGAAAAGAAAAAATGTCTGCCCGTACTTCACAAGCTATTACAGTGGATGAGTGATGAATGTGCCAGTTGAAAGGCAAAGGATGATTCAACACCTTGGGATGATTAGAGGACTCTGATGGACTGTAGCCTAGAGTCCAAATCCCTGCCCTTAGGCACTGAAGATTGAGCGCCCTCTACTGGCATCATGATACACTACCGCCATCAACACCATGGTATCCCATCTAAGAATTTACCTAGATCCTGCAGTGCAATTGGGAGCATACGTACAACCACAGCAGACCTTGCTAAACTAATATCTAAATAAACTGTGAATAAACCCTTATCTAGGACTGATATACTTGGGTTCTCGACTAACCTTTATTAAAAACGAAAACCTGTTTTATGTGATGAGTTAGAGTTTGTCAAAAGCCTCAAAAGACATGATATTCAAATGACCACCACAACCTTCTGTTTGAGATACTCACACAATATTTCTGTTTGTTAGTTTATTCTCTTGCATGCACAGTTTTCTGTTCCTCAACAGTGACGTCAAAGTTTCCCACAGATGTCACATCTAAACCCAGTGCATTCTGGGAAATCAACTTTTCAATTCAGTTTAAGTTTTTAACACTTTCAACCGTGTGGCCCATTTTCCAAACACTTTTTGTTTCCCACCACATCAACACCATACAGTATAAAACAAACTTAAAAATATATATATAACAATATTAATAATAAAGAAGAAGAATTCAGTAAACACTAACACAACTACGACTCCTCAGTATACCCATTTTATTTAATCACACAGTCAGGCATTTTCATTGTAACTCTTCTAACGCTGTGTGCTCTAACTCAGTGGTTTTCAAAGTGGGGGCGGGGCCCCCAGGAGGGCCAGTTGGAAGGGAGAAGAAAAGGGAAAAAGTAAAAGAAAAAAAAAAAAATCTGCCTGAGAAAATCTTTTGGGATTTAGGAAAAAAAAAGTTTTGGATTTTTGCCATCTTGTAATAGGGGGCCGCTAGCCTGGCATCGCCAGACCCTATTTGCTATTCGCAAATGCGGAGAGAAACAGAATGTGAGCTCAGGTCAACCTTGCCAGGCTAGGGGGCCGCAGCCAGATGCTACAGTTATTTGGGGGTCCTTGGCATGGAAAAGTTTGGGAACCCCTGCTCTAACTCTTGAGTGTCTGGTGGCACTGTGATGCCTTGGTCAGGAGCCTGCATAACAATGGGTTATGTCTCATGGTCTGCACTGTTCTTAGCCCCTTGAGTGTTTCAGTTGTGTCCTGACTGTACTTTTCTTAGTGTAAAATAAGTGCTCCTTTTCTAAGTGTAAAATACTCCTGTTGGGAAGAAAGACCAAAAAAACTCCTGTTGGGGACTCCACAACAGCACTGTTTCCTGTTTTGCTTACAAGCTTGCGTGGTGTAGTGTTGAGTTGTGAACTTATTCACCTTCTCTTCTTCAATCAATCAATCAAAGCTTTATTTGTATAGCGCATTTCATACCCAGAGGCAACACAATGCGCTTTACAGACCATTTAGTGCCTTTATAGACCATTCAGTGCTTTATAAACCAACAGCAGTATTTTAAAGTCAATTCTTTGACAGACAGGAAGCCAGTGTAGAGACCTTAGTACTGGTGTGATATGCTCCACTTTCTTAGTCTTAGTGAGGACTCGAGCAGCAGCGTTCTGAATCAGCTGCAGCTGTCTGATCGATTTTTTAGAGAGACCTGTATACATGCCGTTACAGTAGTCGAGTCTACTGAAGATAAACGCATGGACAAGTTTTTCCAAATCCTTCTGGGACATATATATACTTCCCTCAAAAAATCTATGCTGCATTCCAGTTGTATCAGAAACATTGGATTTTCCGAGTTCAATGTCAAAATCGTTCAACGTCAAAATACATGAACTGAACTTGGATTTCCTCCATTTTACTCAGGTGTGGGGGGTGTTCCATGACCTGATCCAACCACAGCTGCAGACATCAAATCAAGATGGCTTCTATGCATCAACAATAAGATGAGATAAGATAAAAAATAAGATAAAAAAAACATGCAGAAGAACAGATCGCTAACGCTGTCCATCCCTGACGAAGACAGACAGGAGCATTAGGATTGGTCCCCAGGTACGGCTCATGCACGCTGCCTATTCTGCTCCCAGCTGCCCTTGGGGGAAGGACGACGGGATGGGTTAAGAACAGGAGAGTTTCATTGGTGGACACTTCCATTCGTGTGTGTATTTCGACGTTGTCGCCTCCCTACACCATGTGATGTGTGTTTCACTGCATGACAATAAAGATGTTTGTTGTTGTTGTTCTGGAAACCAAGGCTCCGAACCGGTTCAAGGAACGGAAACCGAAAACGAACGGTATTTTACGAGGAACAGAAACAGGAACGAAAACGAAATGGTATTTAATTGTTCCAGAACAGAAACGTTAATTTGAAATGTTTAAAACCGGTTAATAACGTTATTTTTTCGTTCTTTGTAGTAGGCCTATATAACTTAAAAATAATTGTAAAAAAGAATAAAGCTGAAACTTTTATGGCCGAATAGGCTAAATTAAATTAATTAAATTTGTAGGCTACATCTTGTCCTGTTTTTGTAATGTAGCCTAGGCCCCTAAATCTGTTATTTCACAGTCAGGATCTTAAATGCTTGCTTAGCGAAATAAAGAGATTTAGATATTACAACAACACACCATAGCCTAGTTCAGACTAGGGATGTGCGCAGCGAATTTTTTCACTGATGACTAGACGGTGGTTTTGTAACCGATTACATGACTAGTCTAAAAACAGGATTCCCAAGTTTCTACAACAAGTGCTATTTAGAAAAATTTAGAATGTTTCTCAAACTCTGCAAGCTAAGATGCATGACTATTCTTGAGGTTTCCCAACTACTCAGCGGCAGCCAATTAGCACGCGTTGCGCAGGGCTGTCACACACTCTCCTTTGTTTGCCAGTGCAAAACAGTAGTTCAGCCTGTCCTTACAGCTTAGTACTTAGCAAAGATATCAATGTGATTTATTTTGTTTAATTGAAGAAGAGTAGACTAGCCTATAGCCTGTAATGTTTCAGTAGGCTAAAACTAGATTTCACATAAAGACCGCGGATGTCAGAGAGGGCAATAACGTTCAAAGGCAAATTTATTCCAACATTGGTCCACAAAGAATGATGCAAATAATAAAGTGAAAGAAATAATAGCCTACTGTGCAAATATAATGTTTTATATGGACCTGCCTACTGTGCAAATATAATGTTTTATATGGACCTGCGTGTCTGCAATAAAGTTCCTCTATCTTTATAACCAACATTCAGCGGAAGCCAATTTTCACTCTTTGCGCATCTCGCTCCAAGTATGGTTTGGCTATTTAAAACACGGAGTACAGTTGCTTGGATGTATACTAGTATGCATAAACCTATGTTTTGCGAATTTAATGGTCTGCCTCCTTCAGAGTTCAACTCGACAATTAGGCTGTGAAAGCGAGCGTGCCTCTTGGAATCTAGTCATAGCCTATTGTTGCACAGATTTCTGTCACGTCTTGACTTTCACAAACCAAATGATTAGGCTACATTAATTAATATGAGCACACTTTAGTGACAATGTGCCGTACACCCCTAATCATTGAATAGCATAAGTTAAATTACTATAAAATTAAAGACTGCGGATGTCAGACGATAGGCTATGTATTACGCGTATAGGCGCCAAATCCGGAGCTCCCATACAAAAGGAACGCAGCATAAACAATAGGGATTGTGCAGATGAATGAATGAGGTGACTAATAAATATTTATAAATTTATAAATAACATAAAACATTATAAAATGAAATAAAAACAAACAATAGGCCTACAGGCGCAGAATAAAATAGCTTGCAGCAACAGTACAAGAAAATATTTGTACAAGAAATACTGTAGGCCTATAGAGTCTTAATAGGCTAACACCCCCGGAACGGTGAACGGAACGTTATTTTTCGTTCTTAACCGGTTCAGGAACGCTATGTTGGTGGTGGAACACGAGAACGGAAACGTTAAATATGCTGGTTCTACACGGAGCGAACCGATTGAAAAATAATTTCGTTTTTAAGCCCTGCTGGAAACAAATTCAAATTTTTGAGTGGAACGGTTTTGAGTGGAACGTATGTCACTGTGCAGTTTCCGGTCAGTAATTTATCAGCCAAGATGGCGGCAACAGGAATTTGGCAACCTATCTTAAAGGGCACCGCATATGCTGTTTTTACCTACCTAAAATCGGTTTCTGGGGTCTGGGGAAAAGTGAATTTTAATGTCCTATGCAGAAAAAAACTTACATTTCGCCCCTGAGCCGTCTTATTTTGTCTGTTTGAATAGATTCCTGTGAAAGCCCCGTTGACCAATGAGATGGAGGGGGAGGGGCGGGGGAGGGGTGCCAATTTCTTCACGAAGAGTTGGGACAAGATGTAGCGATATTTGTGGATTTTTGCAGCCGAAAACAGAACAGCGATGGCATAATTCCTAATGTGACTTGCTCGACTCGGCTGGAAAATGGCAGAGTTCAGAGCAGAAGCAAACCTGGCCGCTAGGGCGGGACCTGGGCGGGACTATAATAATGCTCCTCGATCTACATCACCAAAACGTCAGTAACAACGCAGAAAACTCTGAAAATCCGAATGGCTTGTTGAAGGGTGGAACTTCCAGGGCAGGAGAAAGTGCTGACCATAAACAAACGACTGGGTTGTTTGATATCAACTTTTGTACATTGGTAGGACCATCAGAGACCAACATGTATATGATAAACACATTACAAAATTGATTTAGCATGTGCGGTGCCCTTTAAAAGTTTGCAGGCATACTGTAGTAGCTAAATCAGTCCGTAGATTTTTATTTATTTTTTTAGCAGATATCTTAGTTATGTCAAGATTGAGCTAGCCAGGCAGTTTTGTGTTTTTTTTATACACAAAATGTAATAAGTTATGTTATTAAGGCCCAGTTGATGGTTAACAATGAGACAGAATCCCAGCCAACTGATAAACCCTCCTTCGCGGTTCAGACACCGCACAAGCTTCTCACCAACCACCAATAATAATAATGAGAAGCACAAGCTAGACTGAGTGCAAGATAACGAGTCGCTCACCTGGGCTTCAGCCCTGTAACGTCCCCAATGCCTGCCTGCTCGGCTCTGATTTATTAGTCCACTATCTCAGCAACCACGTCCTGAGAATGATCAGCCCATAGAGTCTTTGCCAGCGGCAGCAGTGCAAATCAGGTGAGCTAATTACTCTAAGTAGATCTTAGTTTATCAGTCGACAGATAAACCCTCCGTGGCGGGAGGGGAGGGTTCAGTCCGATGGGATACAGCCTCTCTTCGCTAACCAGTAACTGGTCAGTGGACAGTACCAGCGGCCTACATGTCATGTCTGAACACAGTCTCACAGCGGGAAAAAAAAGCTGCAATTCCCTGCCAGAATAGAGAGTTCCTAAACTGAATAAATACCACACATATAAACACAAAGTTGCCTGACTAGCTCAATCTGATAAACATGAACTGAGCTGTACTATTAAAGTGCTGAAGTGACCTCTAGTGGTAGGCTTTGCACCGTTGTAAAATGCATTGCAAATTCTGTATACTTTTTTATTTTTATGTTATTCATATCATTTCTAAAGCACGTACACTGAGTCATTATTAATTGTTTTTGTATTTTTTTATGTTTGTGTAGTTAAAGACAGAATAAAACTTTTTACTATGGTTTTGTTAACGGTGGGTACACAACAGTTTTGTACACAGCTCGCTTGCTAATGTTAGCGAAACCAAGCTATCATTCAGACGGGACTCGCAAAACCAAAAAATGGCTACGCCATGATGCTATGTTCTACTCCGTTCACTTCACTTAACAACGCTCAGCGATCAAAACAGTTTTACTGAACTAGCGATATTCGGACACAGTCTAGCCTACTTTTAGCCTACGCTTCACAACTTTCAATCTCCTTGTCTTGGCTGTTGATTTCAGAATGTTGTACTCATAGTACCAGCTGTAATAATCTACTGTGCCACAAGTATTGCCCTGTTGGTAGCAGCCCTAATAAATCCATGGCTACGTCCTGCCGGGTAAATCTGGTAACAGTGTATGACTTAGTGATACTCTGGTGCATCAGGTCTTACTGTCTGACAACAATGGCATGATTTACAGTGTCTTCCGGCTATCCTATCCATGCCAAGCCACCAAACCTTAGTCCTGAGATGATACTTTGTGCCCACTAGGCCCTATCCCCATGTCCTTCATGAGCCAGTGCAAGTCAGTGTAGCACTTGTGGAAGCACGATGCATGTTCCCAAGAACCAGGTTTGCCAACCAACTATGCTTCACTTGCTATTGGAGCATAAACTTTGTTTAGTCCACTTGCAGTAGCACTATATAGGCAACTGTACCTCTCTCATAAGAACAAAGTATAAATTAAATTATCTGACTGCGGCGTTATAATCTGTTACCATCCCACCCCTGGAAGCGATGAAAAAATATCCTTAACATCAGATCCAGCAAGATGCAATAGTAAAGCTCTCTTCCTTTGACGGGTTATAGTTCTGTGTCCCACTTTTCTCCATGTTAGCTAGCTAACCTTCAATTAATCTGATTAAACACACGTGAATTTGGATCATACTGGCACATGTGCGATACGTTGCAATAAGGTAAAGGTTACATTGTGTCCAAGCCCACAGCAACAGCTCTGGCTGTGAAACATTTTGAGTGCAATGGTCAAGCTCAGTATTCCTAGTCCCATGAGGCATTTTTGGTCAAAAATACTTTTCCCATAGACATAAAGGAAATAAACAAAAATAAATCTGGTATCACTCAAAGTCAAAAATGACTCACAGCTGTTTCTCCCCCCATGCATGTCTATGGCAGCGCTGCAATGGTCTCTGGGAAAGAGGGATGGGCGGGGCCAAGAGAAACACTGCTGCCCCGGTGCCATGGTCCATGGAGCCAAAAACAACACTACCTCACCTGTGCTGTGGCCTACAGGAAGTATGTTCAAAATGTTTCATGCGCTGGGTGAGCAACTTTCATTGGAATGAATGGGCAGCCATCTTTCAAAACCGCATCCAGTTCTTTTAATACATCCATGAGTGTGCCCCCTAGAGTCCTCCGCAAGCACTATACAGTACAAGGAAATGGAGGAGCAGTTAATTACATGTTTACATAGATCTGAATGTAAAAAATGCTGCATGGAAAAGAATAGGCTTCAGAGTTAGATCACCAGGGTAGTTTGTATAATCTGACGCTGTCTTCCTGGCTAGGCATACTGTAGTATTAATTCTGTGAACTTTGTCCATGTTGGCTAGCTAGCTAGCGATCACTCTAACCAGGGTGCGATTTGTAAAAAAAAAAAAACAGAGGGGGGGACATTTTCAAATAAAATTTAATGTCCAGAAATTGAACAAATGTAAACATCAGAACAAAGGAAAGTTAGAGTAGGCGCTTGGTTGACAGTTGCCATGACAATGAAATGCACGGCTAGCTGTTGTAAATCATATTTTTGAAATAGCTAGTGTAGTTTTTCTAAATTGCGGCATCTATTTTCGGGCACAGGAATTGTAGCTATATTCAGTCTGACCAGAAGCAGGGATAAAAACGTATCCCCACCAGCGATAGAAATGAATAATCAGAGGAGGGGATATCAAAACCAGAGAGGGGGGGAAATCCCCCCATCCCCCCCAGCAGTTGTCTCTAACAATGTGTCACTGTAGGTCCAAGAAAAAGTCGTACATCAATTACCTTATTTTACATGGGACCACCGGCTTACTTCAGGCTGATAAAGCATTAATAATCCCTGCTCATAGAGGAGGAGAGCAGGCGGAAATAGAGATATCTACGTGACTGTTACATGAAGGAAAAGAGGGCAATGTCTCTCATTAGTAGCCATGGCAATGTCTCTCATTAGTAGCCATGGCAATGTCTCTCATTAGCCAGCCTCATTACAGTATGTCCTTCTTCAACACATTTCAGCACAACAAGTGCATCTTCTTTCTAAAACAAGTGACTAAGAGCATAATCTAGTGCTGAAGGCAAAGTGCAAGAATAGCACTAAAATACAATGGGAGGGAGGGAGGATCGTGGTAGTACTTCTTGAAGAGATCCGTTTTGAGCCTGCGGCGAAAGATGGGCTGCAACTCTGCTGTCCTGACGTCAGTGGGCAGTTCGTTCCACCACTGTGGGGCCAGGACAGAGAAGAGCTGTGACCGTGTCGATCGACTGCAGGGGCCTGGGAGTGACGGGGCAACCAGTTGCCCTGAGGTAGCAGAGCGTAGCGGTCGGGAAGGAGTATAGGGCTTGACCATGGCCTGGAGTTAGGAGGGGGCTGAATGAAAGGGACATTGCCCTGTAGGCTAGTGCCAGGGTTTTAAATTGGATGTGAGCCGCTACAGGGAGCCAGTGTAGGGAATGGAGAAGCGAAGTTGTGTGGGAGAACTTGGGGTGGTTGAACACCAGGCGAGCAGCAGCTTTCTGGACAAGTTCCAGGGGTTTAAGGGCTGACACCGGGGCCCCAGCAACGAGGGAGTTGCAGTAGTCCAGGCGGGAGATGACCAGGGCCTGGATGAGCACATGCAACGTTTTATCAGTGAGGAAAGGGCGAATTCTCCGGATATTGTAGAGCACGAATCTGCAGGACTGTGACAGATGTGATATGTGCAGAGAACAACAGTTGGTCGTCCAGGGTCACACCCAGATTCCTCGCAGTCCGAGTCAGTGTCACCAATGTGTCTTCAATGGTGATGGCCAGTTCCCGGTGTGGGCTTTCCCGGGAGGAACAGCAGCTCAGTCTTGTCCAGATACTAAAAGAGAATAAAAGATTGAGCTTGAGATGATGTGTTGTCATCCACTCGATGACAAGATGTCAGCCAAGCACCCAGCAATGCGTGTCTCCACTTTTGTATCAGAAGGGGGAAATGACAGGACCAGTTGGGTGTCATCGGCATAGCAGTGATAGGAGAAGCCATGCGAGCGAATGACAGAGCCCAGAGATGTAGTGTAGAGGGAAAAAAGGAGATGATGCAGGACAGACCCTTGTGGAACCCCCATAGTCAGACTACGCGGTTCCGACATCGACCCTCTCCATGTCACCTGGTTGGAGTGGCCCATCAGGTAGGATGCAAACAGGGAGCATGCAGAGCCAGTGACGCCTTTCTTCTCGAGGGTGGAAAGGAGGATCTGGTGGTCTATCGTATCAAATGCTGCTGACAGGTCAAGGAGTATCAGGACAGAAGAGAGAGAGTTTGCTCTCGCGGCATGGAGTGACTCCGTCACTGCAAGGAGGGCGGTCTCTGTCGAGTGGCCAGCCTTGAACCCGGACTTGTGGGGGTCTAGGAGGCCGTTCTGGTGGAGATACAAAGATAGTTGGTTAAAGATAGCACGTTCAAGTGTTTTCGCTAGAAAGGAGAGAAAGGAAACCGGTCTGTAGTTTTTGACGTCAGAGAAAGGTGGTTTCTTTAGGAGGGGGGTGCCTCAGTCTTGAAAGCGGAGGGAAAGCATCCTGATTCAAATGGTAAATGGACTGCACTTATATAGCGCTTTTCCAC
This sequence comes from Borostomias antarcticus, assembly GCF_949987555.1. Lineage (NCBI taxonomy): Eukaryota > Metazoa > Chordata > Actinopteri > Stomiiformes > Stomiidae > Borostomias > Borostomias antarcticus. The sequence continues at coordinate 710,979 of NC_140260.1, read as the reverse complement.
CTTAGTGGCACTCAAAGCGCTTTACAATGGCCTCTCATTCACCCATTCACACACCAATGGCAGTAGCTGCCATGCAAGGTGCTAACCTGCTCATTGGGAGCAATTTGGGGTTAGGTGTCTTGCTCAAGGACACTTCGACATATGGACAGTCGGAGCTGGGATTCGAACCACTGAACCACTTCGATCATTGAACGACCCGCTCTACCAACTGAGCTACAGCCGCCCCAAGAGATGCGTTGATGAGGTGGGTTAGGAAGGGAAGGAGTTTGGGTGCAATAGACTGAAGGAGAGTGGAGGGAACAGGGTCTGTGGTGGGGCGACTAGATGTTACAAGGTTGAGGACCTTGTTGGGGGAGAGGAGAGAAAAGTGGGATAAGGTGGGCCCAGTCTTGTCGGAGATGCTCTTCTGTTAACACTCAACTAAGTACTTCAGCCTACACCTGCACCAGAACCTCCATCAGTTGATGAAGATAAACTCTTGGTTATACGTCTTCTGCCCAAACTTGGAAGACTAACTCCTGTGCCAAAAAATGCCCGCCATGCAAATATTACACCAAGTCTTATGCGAGGCCGAGTTTGAGGTTATGGATGTGTTTCTGTTTACCTTAGCATGACTATGTTCATATCCTCAATAAATAGTGTTTTTTCTTTCTTTCAGATTTGATCACTTTTTATCCAGTTTGCTAGAATATTAAACCTGACCTTTTATCCAATCGTCTCCTGTCGCAACTACTGTATGGAAGGCCCGTTGCACAACCCTGCACTTGGCAATCCGGAAGAGAGAGCCAGCTACCTGACCCCTGCAAGCCCATGACCATGACTCCCACACCAGAAGCGCTCGCAGTAGAGTGGCAGACACTCACGCCAAAATTAAATTAAACTAACCACCCTCATGAGTGGTAGCCCAATATGTCACTCCCCTGTTGGATCTGGATATATTCGGATCTGGTGAGATCATACCATCCCAGACCTCTGCACCTTTTCCTCCATCTTCCTCCTGCAAGTGTTCTTATGCTGCATTCCATTTTTTTCCTGGCAAAATTTGGTAACACTTTATAATAATGATCAGTTATAAGGCATTTATAAAACATTTGTCATTAACAGATCATTTATAAACATGTGTAAATGATTCATAAATGATTTGTAAATATACTAGTTAAAGATTCATAAATGACCTGTAGATGACTTATAACACATTATTAACATTACTTGTAAGTGTTCAACACTAAACATGTTAGTTAATATGTAGTAAAACATTTGTAAATTATTTTAAGAATGCCTTATTTATTTGTTTTTCATGTTTATCAAATGATTTGTTAAACATTTACTAAAAGTCTACAAATCATTTGTAGACATTATTGCAGCCCCAAAGACTTTTATAAACTACTACTTTATAATGAACTAACCATTAACAAATCATTTATACATGTTTATAAAAGAGTCATATATCATTTATAAATACACTAGTTTAACATTCAAAAATGATCTGTAGATTATTTATAACATTTATATCATGAACAGTACTTGTAAATTATTTGTTCAACATTAAATAACATTAATTGTGTAGTAACTCATTTTTAATTGCTTTTAAGAATAACATTTTACACCAATTACTAGAAGTCTTTGTTTTTCATGTTTAACAAATGATTTGTTAAACATTCATAAAACATCTACAAATTTGTAAAGGTTTTTGCATGTGCTAATCTAAAGTGTAAACTATTAATGTCTATAAAACATCTATAAATCATTTGTAGAGGTTTTTTGCATGCGCGTCAATCTAAAGTTGAAACTATTTATCATTTACAAATGTCTTATGGACTTTTTCTTCACTTGTTATACATGATGTGTGAATGTTGTAGACAGCTTTGTTCCTTTGTGATCAAAAAATAAGACAGAATAATGAAAATTGAATTTTATTGCAAGCACTTCAAATTGTACAATAGAAAATAGCATTTTATTGCAAGAAACAAAAATATATCTATGTTATTATACATTAAGTGACGACCCACTACTGTTTGTGGAGGTTGACAAATTGAAAAAAGAAGGGAAACTGCTACCTATAATTAAGAGAAATTAAAGGGGGGAGTGGGTGGGTGGGTGGGGGGTTTGGTAAGCTGATGTGGTTGTTATTTCATGTTTATCTTGTTTAAGTTAAAGTAAATGTGTTGAGGAGGAGCATCTTATCCTTACCTGCTGTTTGTGTGGGACTGGTCAGGGTTATGTTTACAGTTGTTGAGAAGCCAATCAGGAGAGAAACCATATCAGTGCCAAGAATGTGAAAAAGCATTTTGTTGTTAGTCATATAGTTATCCATAGAATAATCCACACAGAAGATAAACCATATCAGTGTGAGGAATGCCATTTTTTGGTCAAAAGAGAATCAAGAGCAGTTTGTATAGTTTTAAACAATCGTATGTTTTTAGATTTATTGCAATTGTCAAAAGAGAATCAAGAGCATTTTGTATTGTTTTAAACCTATGTTTTTAGATTTATTGCAATAAAATTCTTTTTTCATCATTCTGTCGTTATTTTTTGATGTCACAAAGGAACAAAGCTGTCTACAACATTTACACATAATTTATAACAGGTGAAGAAAAAGTCCATAAGACATTTGTAAATGATAAATAGTTTCAACTTTAGATTGATGCGCATGCAAAAAACCTCTACAAATGATTTATAGATGTTTTATAGACATTAATAGTTTACATTTTAGATTAGCGCTTGCAAAAACCTTTACAAATAATTTGTAGATGTTTTATGAATGTTTAACAAATCATTTGTTAAACATGAAAAACAAAGACGTCTAGTAATTGGTGTAAAATGTTATTCTTAAAATTATTTACAAATGTTTTACTACATATTACACTAATTGTAATGTGTTTTACGTATTGTATATGTTTTACTACATATTTTACAACATTAATTAATGTTGAACACATCATTTACAAGTAATGTTGATAATGTGTTATAAATCATCTACAGATCATTTGTGAATCTTTAACTAGTATATTTACAAATAATTTATGAATAATTTACACATGTTTATAAATGATCTGTTAATGATTAGCTCATTATTATTAAATGTTTTATAAATCATCTACAGATCATTTGTGAATGTTTAACTAGTATATTTACAAATAATGTTATCTTGGGGAGAAAAATCTACTCTGACCTGACCACAACTCCAACTCCACAAACCCAAATCAAGATGGCTGCTCCGTGCATCAATGATCACATCAATGTGAAAGCTGGAGTAAGACTGTTTATTAGCGCCTCTGCCCTGGATGGAGTCTCCCCTGCAATAAAACTTTAGGGCTTTCCAAAAGGCAGATAAAGATTGAGACAGATGTATAACAAACAGGATAGTAGAAAACAAAATCAGTATTTCCTATGACAGAGCCTTGATCAGAGAATAAACTTATTTGAATCTCCCTATTACAGTACTGCCCAACCTCTATCAGTGGACAATATTGCTATCTACGGTGTTCGTATGCACAAAATAGTGCATAGTGTGTTTTTATCAACTGGTATTACTAACGATGCTTGGCTAGAAAGATCAGACTAAAGTGGGTTTTCCGCTTTTTGTTTCTGGAACGCAGTCAACTCAGGTGTGATGTCAATCCCAACTCCAAATTCCTACTTCCCAGGCTACTGGAATGCAGCATTACACACAGAAATGGAGAATGTCCCTCCCATGAGGTTCGCTAAGCACCTCCCAGTCCGTTGACTCAAAGCAATCCTGCAGAGCCTCCTCAGCTTCTGGTGTCCATCTCCTCACTGTCTTGGTGGCCTCTGGTTGTTGTTGTACCACTGGTTTGTAGCGGGGGCTGAGGTGGACCCAGGTATGGTCAGATTGTCCAAGGGGCGGGGACGTGCTGAGGAGCTGTAAGCATCCTTAACCTTTGCATACAGCAAGTCCACAGTCCTGTTCTCTCTAGTGCAGGGGTGTCAAACATATGGCCCGCGGGCCAAAACCGGCCCGCCAGAAGGTTCAAACCGGCCCGCCAGATGGTTCAAACCGGCCCGCCAGATGGTTCAAACCGGCCCGCGAGACGACATCCAACATTTTTAAAAAGGAACAGATATTCCAGATGTGTCCAGCAGAGGTCGCACTGACATAACGAGAGATCCGGAAATAAACAGCACGTGACAGCAACGCGCCCAGAACCATCTGGCAATCTTGCCTTAACGTTATTAAGCTCTTGTTGTCAAAATTACCCACGGTTGCACCGTCATTACCAAAATGTTTTTGTCAAAAAGGACAAAAGTTGACACAGAGTGCAGAGTTTTCCAAGAAAAATGGACTGATTCTTATTTATTCACAGAAGTGAAAGGGAAACCTGTGTGCTTGGTGTGTAATCAGCACGTTTCAGTGCTCAAGGAATATAATATTCGACGCCACTATGAGACTCATCATGGTGAAAAATACAACCATTTGCGAGGACAACTGAGAATAGAGAAGATAAATGAATTGTTAGTGGGTCTGAAGAAACAGCAGTCTGTTTTTACCCGTAGCCGAGAGGTCAGTGATGCAGCGGTGAAAGCTAGCTACCTTATTGCTAACGAGATAGCGTTAGGATCCAAGCCATTTTCTGAGGGCGAGTTCGTGAAAACATGCTGAAGGCTGCAGAAATCATGTGGGATTTCAGATCTCTCAGCAGACTTGGACAGCCCAATGAATCACAAAGTCGAGTCATTTGTTGCATTTTCGGTTGCAATTGATGAGAGCACTCTGAAGAATACAGTTCTGTGAAAAATAAAATTTACTGTGGTAATGTAATATTTAAAGACCATGAACATTGTGCAGTATAATATCAGTCAGCAGCTTCAGCACAAAATAGTTTGGTCTGGTGTAACTCTATTGCTCATGCACTGCTATCACTTTTATGGGTTTTTGAAATGTACAAATTTAATACATTTACAAGGCAGGGTGATAACGTTCTTCATAGGTCCCACTTTAGTTTGTGCATAGTGTGGTGAGTCAGTTCAGGTGGTCAGATGTGAAAATGTATCTACTGTACATTAAAATAAACAAATTTTAATCAAAGTGAAATGCAATTTTTTCAGTTCCATAGGCCTATCTGTGAATAAATGTTTTGTGCCTTTGGAGATCCACTGTGATCTGTGAGTTATAATGCACATATATAGGCTAAATGATAAATTAAGGCATAATATTGAAATATTGAAAAACAAAGGTAAAGATTTGGAGTTGACGTTATTTCTAGGTTATTTTGCTATTATTTTACTGGCCCGGCCCACTTGAGATCAGATTGGGCTGTATGTGGCCCCTGAAGCAAAATGAGTTTGACACCCCTGCTCTAGTGGCATGTTTCACAAACTGCCTGAAAGTGGGCAGAGTGGATGACAGAGAGGCATGATTGAAATCGCCAGAGATCACCATGGGGCACACTGATCCCACATCCACAGATGGGAGAATGTCTGGGTTACAGATTCGCTACTCAAAAGTTATGTCCAGGATGACACCTTCTGTTGTTTAGCAGCAAGGCAAGGCTGCCTCCCCTTCCCAGTGCCCAGGCTTCAGTCTGCCCACACAGTAGGAAAGCTGTCTCTGGTAACGTTAGCGTGGGCGATACAGTCGTGCAACCAAGTCTCTGTGAAACACAAAACGCTACGCTCCTGGTACTCACTCTGACTCCTCGTTAGTGCCGTAAACTCATCCATCTTAATTAGACAAAGACCCCACGTAGCGCAAAATGATGGAGGGAAATATGATTTGTATCTCCATTCGTTTGACCGTAGTTTCACTAGCCCGGCATCAACAAGTGTGCGTTTTTAGCTCCTTCAGGATATCCAGTCTCTCTGTCGACTTTTGAAGTTCAAATAGAGTACAAAATCATCTTGTTGTTTGTCCATGGTACAGACATTAAGGTTGCTCAAAAAATGTACAACAAGAAACAACAAAAACACATTCAAAAACACATTCACAGTCAAAAACATGAATACGAAAAACACAGGAGCTGCTGCAACTGAATTAAATAAAAATGTTTAAACATGTTGCCTATGCAGGAGCTGTGCTCCGCAGCCGAGTACGAGTGAATGAGGATGAGAGTAGTCTACATGAATGGAGAGGCGATTGTGTGTGCATCGGGAAAACATGCTTCATTCACGACAGGTGGCTGGAGATAGGCGTGTAGACTGTGACTGTTTGGCTGGAGTCTGGCTACCAGTTGAACAGACAAGACGCGAAGGACAGTGGGAAGTATCCAAGTTGTTCTTGACGGACTGTCGAACGGACCATCGAAATACCCATGTAATACAACCATCATACCACTAATTCTGTATAAAATATAGCACCGTTATAGTATATGTTATATAACACTGTGCCTACTTTAGGATCCAGTGTGGAATGGCAAATATTATTCTCAACTTATACAATACATTTTGGCGGAAAACAAAGACTACACTATATTTTCTATCTAGATGTCTTCATGTTTATGGAAGTATGGGAAAAAGATTAGCAACCATTTTTATAATTGAAGTGTTTTGTTTATTTGCATGGATACATGTACATTGTATTATACACACAGCCTGATTAATGACTTAACCTAGAGTAAAACAACTTCCGCCATAGCACCCATATGGTAACCCACATCATTCTCTTCAGAGTGGTAGTGGATCTTGGACAGAAACAAACATGCAGGTATGTCTAGACTACAGGCTGTCTGAGAGGTTCGTATTTTTAATGTATCGTTTATTCATGTGATTTTAATGAAGTTTATTCATGTGAAGCACTAATGGATGTCATGGACCTGCATGTTTCAACACATGTTTTTCATTAACCCCTAATGGTTACCATGTTGTTTCCAGGCAGATGTGTGGTAAGTTGGAAGCCATCCATTTACTATGGTGCAGTATGAGGAGTAGAAGAGATTGTAAAAATGTTGGAAGAATCCTAACCCCCATCAAGACATAAGCAAAAATATAGTCACAGTCAGATTGAAAAAAGTGTGTTCACTTTGGAAGCTGCAATACTATGTGCAGAACTGGATTGTTCTTCTCCAATGCTGAAAAAGTTTGTATTTACATATGCATTGAACATTACAGTATAATGTTTTGATTAAAAACATGTGCTACTCTGTTTAGTCTGTTACAGAGAGTAGAATAAAACAAAGGAAAAAACTGAATAACCATTAGTCAATTCCTGACTGACTTCACTTCCTTTTTATCCATTTCTTTCATCCCCTTTTTCAATGTAACCACAAAGCAATCATACAGTACCACAACAGAATCAGTGTGGGGTGGTGTGTTCACATGTTATCCTGGGCTTCTAATATGGGTGCCATATGTTGTGTGGAGGAAGAAAGCACTCGTGTGTATTATTTTCACATGGCATACAACATCAGAGAAGGAAGGAATGCGCCAGTTGAAAAACAGTTCCTTAACATTTCTGACAGACTGTCTGTTTTCATCCAAGGGAAATAAGCACTGTGGGTTCAATAATCTTTAAAAAATGCAGCAGCCTTGCGTGGGTCTTCCATGTGTTAACTTTCAATGTTCTTCAGACTTGTGTACATGTTGACTGAAAAACAAACTAAACAACAGTTTTGTTTATTATTTGTTAAGTCATAGACAGAATTAAGTTAGACCTGAATCCCATGTCATGCACAGGGCACAGTTCCAGGTGGAGTTTTCCAGAGGACTTCCCCCAGTTACACTATAGAATTTTCTCAGAGAATGTAAGAACTTGATGGGGTTTCCCTATGATAATAGAAGAAGAGATGTTTATTCTGCTAAACAATGAAAATAGTATGAGTCATTAGACTGACATGTACAGGTATTGAGACAAAATACAATTAGCACTTCATTTGGAAACTGATTTCCCCACTTTGGTGCAATTTGTTAATTGACACTCATTCTAACTTGCCGGTTTCCTACACTTCCCACAAAGCATTTCACAGCTCCTCGCATCATCATGTGCCAAGGCTGGCCCCCTTTTGGGGGAAATCCATCCTCGCCAACAAAATAACACACAGGCTGTGTCCGAATACCTATACTACATAGTATACTAACATTAACGTTAAAGGATGTGAATGGGATGTCGTCACAAAAGTAGTAAGGATTCGCCGCTCAGCTAACGCCAGCTGTGTCTAATCCAGCTGCATAAACAGACTTTGCGCATAACCATTTTGGACAGAATTAAAACAAAAGAACAGGCTGTGTCCAAATACCCATACTACATACTACATAGTGTACTAACATTAACATTAAAGGATGTGAATGGGATGTCGTCACAAAACTAGCAAGGATTAGCCACTCAGCTAACGCCAGCTGTGTCTAATCCAGCTGCATAAACAGACTTTGCGCATAGCATATTGGACAGAATTTAAAGGTAGCTGGCTAATAAGAACAATAGCTAGTTCACTAATAACAATAGTAGTTCGCTAGTAAGAACACTAGCTAGCCAGAAATAATGCTAGTAAAAATGCTATGTAGCTAGTAAGAACAGTAGCTAGCTAGCTAGCTAGTTAGTAAGAATAGTAGCTATCTAAATGTCTAAATTTGCTGTCAAAACTTGCACCCGTGTGGAATGTGTTTGACCCTCCGAACCCTTCCCTAAAAGTGACTGCAAATATATACCCTTCTTGAATCTCGTGTTTCAAGTAAAGAACCACAAACTGGATACAATTTGGTTGTAATTGCCAAGAAACTTTCTGTGAGATCGTGCCACTCTTACGATGTCATAGATTCCATCTCATAACTATGGAACAACATTGCGTGATGTGGGGTTGAGAACAGTCATCACCAGCTAAAGACTAATGCCCAGGCGCCACGATGGCAGCCCTGGTGTTTTGGTCGACGCCCCACACACACACACACCGACTCTGTACCCCCTGCACCACTTGCACACAACCTCTGATTGTTCCACATACCTCAACGGCACACACATTGCACACGCTGTACATAACACTGCTCATCTACCACACTACACTATAGGCTACGTTGATTCGGGATTCCGGTGGATGGACTGTGTCGGTCCATAGTGGGCTTGGAAAGTCAATTTTCTCTCTTGCGCCAGAGCGCACGCTGAGATTATTTCCTCTTCTTTCACTGGCTTCCGAACTCACAGGTACGTTTGAACGAACCCTCTCATGGTTTTGAGTTGTATTTGCTTTGTCTTGTTTCGGATTGTGTTGTAGGTCTGGCGTATTGTTGAAAGCAAACTCCCCGGGGAAGGTGGTGGCGATCTAAGGCGTTTTTTTTAACAGTGGCAGTTTAGGATTGGTGATATTGCATTGTACTCTGACTTCGTCCTTGTTTAGGCTAGCGGGGTTCTCTTCAGAAGAGGTGTAATTTTGGTTTTGGGACTCGCTCCCTTACAGTTGATGTAGACTACAGTTTAGATTGTTTGTCAGCTCGGCTGTAGTTAAGAAGTGAGAGTGCACTTCTAGGATAACGTTTTGGGTTGTTTTAGTTCGATGTTCCAGAATTAGCACAGAAGGGAACCTGTTGAAGTTCACATTGAGTGCGATTTCCAAATTGTTGAAGTTCGCAGATAGTGCGATTCCCACAGGGTTGAAGTTCGCAGGGAGTGCGATTTCCAAATAGGCCTAATTGAAGTTCGCAGATAGTGCGATTCCCAAAGGGGTTGAAGTTCGCAGTGAGTGCGATTACCAGCTAATCTCCGGAGTGTCTGTTTTGTGTCTGTTTTTGTTGTGCTGTCTTTGTGTTTGTCTAGCGCTATTTCGCCGGCTCAGTGGGATTTTTGATTGCATTTTTGAGCTTCGGCTCTTGCCTTGTATTGTTTGTTAAGCGCGCCTATTATCCAGGTAAGTATTGTTTACATTTTCGACACTGTTTCGACTACCATAAATCGTAACTGCTAGGTGTCCGGTAGCTGGTTGTCTGGGAGACAAAGGAAACAACAACAACTACTCCGCTCTCCCGGTGATCCCGCCCGAGCCAGAGGGACAACAAAGGACCAGTTGCTGGGTGAGTTACTTAGCGGTTTAATGTGTCTTTGTTTCTTTCGAAATTGTATTCTTTCCCGCCGTGAGTTAACTATAAGGTTTCCTTTCATTGCTGTTTTGGGGTTGTAGGCTGCGTCGTGTTCATTAGCGTCTACTGCTATCTTGCCGCTTGATATCGTGCGCTGAAGCATTATTCTGCGAGCGTTTGTTGGCAGATTTCGTTATGCGCTAAAGCATTTTCGATTTCTTACATCCCCATCTGAGACTTAGTGTTACATTTTAGCTAAGATTCGGGCTCAGCTAGAGGTGTTTGAGATGTCTAGGTTAAGGGAAAAGCCTGTTAATTCTATAGACTGGTCTGCTTTTAAGATTTGGGAGAGAGTAGCACGAGAGGGTTTTTTTAGGTTAGGAAGGAAAGATAAGGAGGTTCAGCAGACGGTCTCTCCGCCATTTCCCCAGCAGAATAACTCTGATTTAAGATTAGATCTGTCCCCCTTGACTCGTTGCCCAATGCTCACATCGTCTGGCCCTCCTCCTTCTGCTATTGCTGCTGGCCCCTCATTTCCCGCCACTATACGTCCTCAAATTCCTTCTATCTATCCTGTGCCCCCTTCCATTATTGCCTCTGCGCCAACCAATCCTTCTTCCCGCCCCTGCAGGCGTCTCCGCAATATGATTTAAGAGCACCTTTTCCACCTAATGTACTTCCGTGTCCACACACACCTCCTCTCCATAATATTGCGTCTTTTGAGAGACAACAGACTAGACATGAACAGCTCATTAGGGAAGAATTGGCTAAAGCTATATCTGAGGCTAAGGTTAATTTTGAACGACTGCAAACGGCTAGTGATAGTCTGGAGGGACTGCAAATTCAAGCCCCACTGATACGCTGCCCAAATCCTGTTCCTCGCCCTTCTCAAATAAATGATGCAGCTGGTTACGCGGCCTGGACTCCAGAGATTAGGGTTTATAGACCGTGGCGTTCTGATGAACTGCGTGATGTAGCTAAAACCTTGCCCGATCCAACCAAAGACATGAACGAGTTCGAGAATCTTTTTAACAGTTTAGTTCGAATGTATGAGCCTCACGCAGAGGAAATCGCCATGATCATGAGACAATGCCTTGGGTTAAAATGTGGGGATGTGAAAGATCCGTTTGACATTATGTTGCCTTTTTCTCATGCCGATTTTGCCGGCCAAAACGCTGCGCTGTTGAACAGAATCAAAACTCGATTTCCTAAAAAGATGGATTGGGACCGTATCACATATTGCAAACAAAATTCCGATTAACAGTTCGAGAAATTTTGGGAACGGCTAGAATCAGTCTTTGCCGCACACAGTGGCATGGACAAAGCGAACGCCGATTATAAAAAGATTTTGAAACAACAATTAATGAATAACTCTCTCTCTTCTTTGTCCGACCAAGTTAGGTTGACGTGCCACACCTGGGAGTCGACTTCTCTCAAAGAAGTTGTTGACCATTTCCGCTATGCTGAGCGTCTTCGTGATCACATTGAAAAGAGGGAGTTGAAAGAAATTAAGCTAGGTAAAGCCAGATTGCAAGCTGCTCAGTTACGACAGCTGGACAATCAAACTGCTGGTGCGAGGTGGAACCAACAACGACCAGAGTGGCGACAGAGAAACAATAGGAAGCGTTCTGGTAGGGTTAGGCGAGGAAAAAGGTATAATCAAAGTGAAGACAGACGATTCATGCTTCCATTGTGGTCAGTATGGCCACTGGATTGAACGGTGTCACAGTTACCGCAGGCAAAATGAGAGGGAGAATCCTGCAACCTGGGATTCGGCGCCACCTGCTGGGGTTCCCTTGAACAACCCACAAGGTAGATTTTAACTAGCCAATATAGACCCATTTTTTTAAGGTAAATAAACAGGACAAGACAGATGTAGCTGAGGACGTAAGGTTTGTACATGATAGTGGGAGGATAGATAATGTTTGCCAGTGTCTTAATCTGAATACAGCATATTACTCCTAAAACCCAATTATATATTTGTCATATGTTTATGTTAAATATCTTATGTTTATAGTTTGAGGCACATTCATCGGATCTGAGTGTTTTTCTGAGTGTTTTTACAGACAACTGTCGTGACGGGTGAATGCCGAACCAGGAGACGGGCACAGGACCGGAGGTGGAGATGGAGGTTACCGGCCTGCTTCCCTACAGATAGGCGACACCTGTGGTTCGTGGGATGCAGGGCCAACGCCATGTCACCGACTCACCGTGAGCGACAGATAAGTATGACATAGGGAAGAAACCATTTTGTCCGAAGCGTGCCCAATACTCTGTCCTCCAATGCAGAAGAGGGAAGTTTTAGATAATTGATATTTTGTTCATTGTAAATGAAGCGAGTTCATTTTAGTGTTATTTTATTTGAGTAATGCATTTTTTCCCCCATCTCTGTTTTATCCTGACTGGGTGTTGTTTTGTTGAGACGAGAATGTTTTTATTTTATTTTTTATTTCATAAAATGGCGAGAGAAATTCTAAGAGCAAAATCCAATTGCCTTGATCACGACTGGGGACTGGGCGTGTTAAAGCAATTCTTACACTGCCCCTGATGTCACTGTAGGCTACTGCAGAGCCTAGATCCCTGCTACTGTCCGATTCGGTAAATGGACAAAAGCTAGATCCCCACTGACAAACTACATAGACTGACGAGCCCGACTGGCTCTAACGACACTTGAACAGACACCCTGTTTAAGTTTTCCTGACTATGACTAAACACCATTTTCCCCAAAGCAGGATCATCTCCTGCCAGGAAGAGGAGATGATAGAATGTGACTTGCACTTAATGATGTTTCTGAGTATCTTCAACAGACTGCTGATAACCGTTCCTGACCAAAGAGGGGCTTCCTGACCAAAGAGGGGAACAGGGAGACCAGACCAGACCAGAGGACTCTCCTCTTGCTCTCCTGTTTTGTCTATGCTGTCTCTCATCTGTGGATTCACAGGTCTCTCCTCCCATGTCTCTCAAAGACATTGCCGACCTGCCCCGTATGAAGTCCCCACTAAGGGAAGGCGACCATTCCGGACACCAGAGAGGGCTTCTTCTTATCATCTCCAACCAGGCCATTGGGTCCTGATCCGTGACCTGGGGCCGTACCAGATTCAACTCACCACGCAGACGGCTGCCAGAGTAGCTGAGAGAACTTTGTGGGTCCATGAGAGCCGTTGCGTCCCAAACCAGGGAGCAGATGAGCAGCCTGAGAAGAAGAGGCCAGAAGACATGGAAGAGAAGTAGAAGTAGCGGGGTGAACCTACCCGTCAAAGATGGAACAATCAGGACCATGGCATTGAGGCCTGTGTGGAATAGCTGTCCACATAGCTGAGAGGACGGTCCATGCAGCCGAACCAGAGATCTCAAGGGCAAAGCAGTGGACCTCCACACTGTCCTCTCCTCTGATGAGCAATCGGAGAGTGACCTTGCTGGTCACCTCCACACTGTCCTCTCCTCTGATGAGCAATCGGAGAGTGACCTTGCTGGTCACCTCCACACTGTCCTCTCCTCTGATGAGCAATCGGAGACTGACCTTGCCAGTCACCTCCTTCTCGTGGTCGTTGTTATGACAACGTGAACAAGCTCAACAGCAATGACTGCACCACCCAACCCTAACCCTCTAACCCCGCACACACTGGAACCTACATTGGACATTCAGAGACGCAAACATGGAAGCTAGAATCCAGAAGCTAGATCCAGAAGAGGAAATTACATTCGATTGTTCACAACAGGAGTGAATGAACTTTGAAATTATCTTGAAAAAATATCATATTTGTTTAGAAGAGTTACAATGGTTGAAACATGAGTTGATCAATGAGTTTGAAGAGTTATTTCTTTGGGTTTTTCCTCTAAATTGACCAAGAGGTTTTTTGCCCTTTTTACACTGGTAACCATGTCATCTTTTTACCTTGTTTCTGTCAAACTTTAAATCAAGGTTTTTGGTGAATGGTTGTCCACTTTTAGACTAGTAATCATGTCAACTTTTTTTTACCTTGTTTCCTGTCAACAAGGGAGTTTTGGTGTGTGATTTGCATGTGGAAAGAAAATAATCTAATTTTTGTTAAATATTTCACAATAAAGTTCCTTTTTACTCTGCGCCACCTAGTGGACAAGAAGAGATTATTTCCTTTCCACATGTATAGCATAGCTGAATGTTTACACTTTGTGTTTGGATTTTATATTTGATTTTGGTCTCAAGACCTTCCAATTCCAAACACCTTAAACTTTTGTTCTTTCTCTCCCTTTTGTAATTCTCCACCTCCCTCAACCGTTCACATAGACAGGATGGCCTCCAGGAGGTCCACACACCTAGAAATGTCTACTCCAGAATAACCATCCTTTGTCCCTTTGTCTCCAATACATTTTTCTTTTCTCATGTCACATGTCTGTATTCTCGGCCACGCCTGCCATTTCATATGACGTGCAATGAGTTAGCCAATCACATCCTCAAAGCGCCGTACCTGTGTTTTGCTTGAATATAAGGCTGTGCATGACAAGCTTTGAATTCACTTCTTTGGATGAACCACTCTTGTTGCGTTGTCCAGGAAGTCCTTGCGCTCGTATTATTTTCTCAATAAACCAGACTTAACCTTTTGAGCGAATCTTGGTAAATCCTTTTTGACTAGATCAGTTAAAATCCATTACAACACTCTACATGTTTCTAGCTTCTACAAGCTAGCCCACCTAATAAAAAAAGAAAGAAAGAAATAGTGCGAATATCACATGTTGGGCTAGCTTTTACAAGGTAGCCCACCTAATAATAAGTAAGAAAGAAATGGTGGGAATATATATATATATATTGTAAATATTCCCACTATTTCTTTCTTTCTTATTATTAGGTGGGCTACCTTGTAAAAGCTAGCCCAACATGTGATATTCGCACTATTTCTTTAGAGGAATTCTAGGGCTTGTCCACAAGGGCCTGTGTACTTCTGAACCCGAAGTTTTTCAGGCTACGGTTTCTCCCAAAAATCTCTCCACACAAGTGGTGTGATAAAAAAATTATATCCACACAAAACAGAAAAATCCGCTACCAAGTGATGTAATACACATGCCAAAGCAGTAGATGGCGATGTAACTTCTAACAGAAAGGCCATTTTAACAAATCAGAAGCCAGAGTCAATACTGGAAAAGGGAAATGAGGGAAATAAAAACAACCCAATAATGGCTAATCGAGGCAGGGGAGAGTCTTTCGTTTGGACAGACAGTGAAGTTGAATTCCTTCGTTGCTTGTTCAGGCGCCTCTGTTGTTGAATGAGGTTGAGCAGCTGGATATGGCACTCAAAGAGTGAAGATAGCATGCTAACAAATAACGTTAGCACCAGCATTTTTGTTAGGTCTGCCATTTTACTAGCTATTTACCATCGCTCTGACGTCAAACAATGGTGACAAGTAATAAAATACTGCGGTTATCATATCTACACGTAACCGCTGACACAGGAGTCTTCCAAAAACTTCACCCTGGACTCCGGTTTCAAACAAACATGGTTTCAGGAGCCCAAAAGCGAGGTTGCGTGTGAGTGAACAGCCAAACAGCGTAGAAAAATACATGGTTTCAGAAGTACACAGGTCCATGTGGACAAGCCCCTAGAGGAATCAGATTTCAGTTTCAATTCACTTGACAAGAGTAGGGAGAGGGGAGGGGAGGGGGAGGCTGGCTAATAGCCTCTCGTAGCAAGCCTAGCTAATGTACAGCTAACCTAGCCACCTGTTGGCTGTTCAGCTAACCTAACCTAGTGGCTGTTGCCATTAGCTAGCTATTCTAGCAGCATTCTGTTCATAACAACCGATTTGCCAAGGAAATTTGGCGTTGTATGCCCCCACAGCTTGCTTGCATATGCACGATCAGAGTAAGGTAAGATATAAACGTTACAATCGGTCCTGTACTTCTTTATAATCAGAACCAGAATTTGTTTATTGCCAGTGGTTTCTCAACATACTAGGAATTTGCTTCCGGCATGGTGCATATTCCTAGTACAGTAGGCTATGTTGAAAAACTGCATGGCAATAAACCAATTCTGACCTAGTGTAGCATCTTACCTTACTCTAATCATGCATTTGCAGACAAGTCATGTAGACATCAACACCAAAGGCTATACAACAGTACTATTCAACGTAAGGTAAAGGTCTTAAGCTAGACGGTGTATGGATTTATTAGTCGGTGGGAAAAACTCCACACTGTGACATCCCTATCTGCAACAGTGTATGCCTCAACTGTAGTCAAATTCCTAGTATGTGTGAACCATATACTTGGCTTATATATATGGCTTATAAACAGATCTTGAATCTAAGGAAAATAATTATGTTCACCTCCATTGTAATGAAAGTGTTTTATCCCCGTGTAACATATTTCTGCCAACTTTATTGCCCATAACTCAAAACACACTTGATAATCAAAATAACCCTGGGAACGATGGACCGCGGAACGCACTCAAAGTAGTTCGGGCCCAACCTCAAGGCCGACCACCACCTTCCCCATCCACACTAGAGGCTGACACAGGAATGGATTTTGACTCCCGCTCCCTCCCACTCCCACAGAAATAATCCCATTCCTTCCCAATCCCGATTGAGAGTTTAAAAATGAAATCCCACTCCCTCCCACTCCCACAGAAGACTGATCCCATCCCGTCCCAATCCCGAGACAAACTTATACAGAATCCCACTCCCATCCCTTTATACTCCCACCCAATCCTGCTCCGTTTTTCTTTGCACGTTGCTTGCCAGATGCAGTACTAGACTTCCGGTGTAGTTCATTTCGCTTGTGATGCAGTGAATGAAAACTACAAAAAGTGATCAATGCAATGTTTAACCTGATGCTGGGGAGAAATGTTCAAATATCGATTTCATTTGAAATAAAATAAAATATTACTGCATCATGGTTTTCAGTCCCGTCCACTCCTGTTGATTTTGTTGTCATAGTTCCCACTCCCGTCTGCTCCTGTTGACTTTTACTCCCGTTCCTGCTCAATCACGTGATTAAAATTGACTCCCATCCCGTGGGAATCCTGCGGGACCTGCGGGAATCCCGAAAAAATGTCATCCTCTAATCCACACACATGCATCAGCGCGCACACACACAATGCCAAATACCGGTAGACTACATTTCACAACTAGAAAGTACATTTTCTGGAGAAATTGTGAGGTGGGCTAGCTGCTGCAGCTGTATGTAACAGCTACTGCTAGTACTACTACGGACCGGGCAATCTCCATGAACCCACTGGCGAAGACCACTCGGGCTGAATTGTGGGGTCCATGGCTTGGACAGTGGCGTGGTGGCAAGACTCCGCCCCCTCAGGTCAGAGCCGGTTGGGGACAGTGTACCCCTCTCCGGGCCACCTACCCGCCCCCACTGAAGAAGACCGTGTGTCTCTAGCCCACTCAGGGGCTGAGCTGTGGGGCCCGTGGCGTGGATAGTGGCGTGGTGGTGAGACCCAACCCCCTCAGGTCAGAGCCAGTCAGGGGGCAGTGCAATGACCTCCGGGCAATCTCCATGTACCCACCAGCGAAGACCATGTGTCTCTAGCCCACTCAGGGGCTGAGTTGTGGGTTAAGTGGCGTGGATAGTGGCGTGGTGGGGAGACTCTGCCCCTTCAGGTCAGAGCTGGTCGTGAACAGTGTACCCCTCTCCGGGCCAACCACCTGCCCTCACCAGTGAAGACTGTGTGTCTCTAGGCCACTCAGGGGCTGAATTGTGGGGCCCGTGGCGTGGATAGTGGCGTGGTGGCGGGACTCTGCCTCCTCGGATCACAGTGGGTCGAGGGAAGTGCAGTGACCTCTGGGCAATCTCCATGCACCCACCGGTGAAGACTGTGTGTCTCTAGCTCACTCAAAGGCTGAGTTGAGGGGTCCGTGGCATGGTTAGTGGCGTGATGGCGAAACTCATGGCGAAACACGACCCCTCATGTCATAGCAGGTCGGGGACAGTGTACCTCTCTCCGGGCCACCCACCTGCCCTCACCAGTGAAGACTGTGTGTGGCGAGACTAATCCCCAGATTGTTTAGAATACTAAGGTGTGTGTGTGCGTGCATTCGTGTGTGTGTGTGGCGTGGGGTGGCTGTTTTTTTCCTAAAGACTACAATCATCTCCACTGTCTTGAGAGCCTTGAGCTCCAGATTGTTTAGAGTTGCATCTAATCTGTATCATTCATCTGAAGGTTGGAATATAATGCTACAGTAGTCATAGAAGGGTGTCTGTATCTTTAAGAGAGGCTGCGCATGCACCCGAATTCAAATCACAACTGACACTCGGAACATTCCTTCAATTGTTTGCATGGGAAAGCATGACCAGCTTCAGACAGCTCCAGCTCAAAAAGTATACATGTCACAGCTTAGATGTCATAGGAATCCTGGGAACCAGCTGAACATTTTGAGATATATGTCCATTTAGCTTAAAAACTGCAGGAGTTGTGAAAGGTTAGAAAACAGGTATGAATTCAGAATGAGCAACTCAAAAGCTAGAGTGGAGTGCCATTAGTTTGAATGGTGAGCATGGTCGTCAAACAAATGGTCATGATGCAAAAACTATAAATTGAACATTTCGCTGTATAATATGTGTATGAGCTGTTAAAACTGTAGGAGTGTCAGCAGTTTACAAAATGTGTGAATATTTTCAAAGCAACAGCTGCCACCACTGAAAGAATAAAAGAATGAAAGATAGAATGAAAGAAAGAAAGAATGAAAAAAATAACGAAAGAAAGAAAGAACATAAAAAGGTGTGTGTACCTTTTAGATACCTTCAAGCTCTCTCTTGTGAACTGTCAAGATAGCAACCGGCAGCAGCACAACAAATCATCATACAGTGAAAACTATAAATCACACACCTTAGACATTGTATGAATCAGCACAGTTGTGTGAACATTTCGATATATAATATGATAATATGTGTATAAGCTGTTTAAACTGTAGGCAAAGCGTCACGTTAGAAAAAGAGTAAAAATGCAAAATTAGCAGCTGTAAAGCTAGAGTGCAGCGCCATACGTTTCAATGGGGAGCGCAGTTGCTGAACAAATCGTCATACAGCGAAAACTATAAGTCACACAGCTTAGATACTTACAATGTACGAATCAGCACAATTATGGGAACATTTCGATATGATAATATGTGTGTGAGCTGTCAAAACTGTAGGAGTGCCAGCAGTTTACAAAATGTGTGAATATTTTCAAAGCAACAGCTGCCGCCACTCTAAAAACATAATGATACTGAACATTCCACCAGCAGTAAATTACTTAAAAAACTATTTAAAAAAAATCAAAAATCTGAATACATCCACGCAAGAGCTTAACATCATGAACATTTTAAAGTTTGAATGAAGTTTCTAGCACAAAGTATGAAGAAGTTATAAAGTGGCAAAAAGAACTGAGGATAATAATAATAAAGAAAGAACTACAAAGTACATTTCTTGGAGAAAATGTGAGGTGGGCTAGCTGCCGCAGCTGTATGTAACAGCTACTACTAGTACTACTACGGACAGGGTAATCTCCATGCACTCACCGGCGAAGACCGTGTGTCTCTAGCCCACTCAGGGGCTGAGTTGTGGGGCCCGTGGCGTGGTGGGGAGACTCCGCCCCCTCGGATCACAGCGGGTCGAGGGCAGTGCAGTTACCTCTGGGCAATCTCTGTGCACCCACCGGCACAGACCTTGTGTCTCTAGCTCATTAGAGGCTGAGTTAAGGGGTCCGTGGCGTGGTTAGTGGCGTGATGGTGAGACTCCGCCCCCTCATGTCTTAGCAGGTCGGGGACAGTGTAGCCCTCTCTCGGCCACCCACCTGCCTTCATCAGTGAAGACTGTCTATCTACCACACTCAGGGGAGGTGTGTGGTCTGTGGTGTGATGCTACCACTGTAGTCATAAAAGTGTGCCTGTACCTTTAAGAGAGCCAGCTTGTGTCCCAAAATTCAAATCCCAACTGACACTCTGAACATCTCTCTTTCACTTCAATGGGAATGCATGCTGGCTTCAGACAGCTCTCTCTCAAAAAGTATAAATGTTACAGCTTAGATATTGACACCGTAGGAATCATGGGAACATGCTGAACATTTTAATGTAGAAAATGTCTGTGTAGCTTAAAAACTGTAGCCATGGTGACAAGTTAGAAAATGGGTATGAATTCAGAATTAGCAGCACAAAAGCTAGAGTGCAGCGCCATACGTTTCAATGGGGAGCGCAGTTGCCGAACAAATCGTCATACAGCGAAAACTATAAGTCTCACAGCTTAGATACTTACATTGTATGAAGCAGCAGCTATGTGAACGTTTCGATATATATGTGTATGAGCTTTTAAAACTGTAGGCATAGCGACAAGTTAGAAAAAGTAAAAATGCAAAATTAGCAGCTCAAAAGCTAGAGTGCGTCGCCATTGAATCAACACCTGACAACACTTGAGCAATTGAACACCTTGTCTTTACAATAGAGAACTTACTCTGCACTACTGTATACTACTGTACAGTATACTTGACATGTTATGTAATTGCACTGCCTGTATCATGGACACAGTCACAGCCATCCATGATCAGATACTGCTGTCTGGCCATGTCCTGTCCGGGTGGGGCGTGCACCTGAAGTAGGGATGGATATTGATAAGATTTTAGCGATTCCGATTCCATTTTCGATTCTGCTTATCGATCCAATTCCTTAGCGATTCTCTTATCGATTCTCATTGGGCAAAAGAGTACAAACAGGTTTATTAACAATAATTTTCTTTTATACATACTTTGAACATGCCAATTACAGTGCTGTTTTTTTAGGTGTATTCACCTTGAACTAAAAATAAAACTGACATAAACAAATCAGTATTTTTTCTATAGAAAAAGATAAATAAAACATGAATTATTCTGTTGAATTTTAAATCCAACTAGTGCTGCGAGCAGCAGTGAGCGGGCCCTCGCACCCCACGCGGGTCGGGGTGTGGCGCCGTTAAAGGGTGTGCTATTTCGGTGTCCAGTACTGACAGAAACTTCCTGTCACCAGTAGGTGGCGCTCTAAGCGTGACTCAATACCGACGCATGGATGTGTTCAGGACAGTACCTTGATGAAGTGTGAGAAATGTTGTGTAAATCGGACAAAGTATGTAGGAGTTATGAGGACTTCCTGTAAGCAGTAGGTGGCGCTGTAAGTATGACGCAATACTGACCTACAGATGTGTTCAAGATGCGACCTTCATCAAGCATGAGCAATTTGGAGTAAATCGGATAATATATGTAGGAGTTATGAGTACTTCCTGTTTCACCAGTAGGTGGCGCTGTAAGTGTTACTCAATACCGACGCATAGATGTGTTCAGAAGGTGACCTTCATGAAGCGTCAGCAATTTGGTGCAAATCGGATGATGTATGCAGGAGTTATGAGGACTTCCTGTTTCACCAATAGGTGGCGCTATAAGTATGACGCAATACTGACACATAGATGTGTTCAGGACAGAACCATCATGAAGCGTGAGATAAATCGGACAAATCGGATAATGTATGGAGGAGTTATGAGGACTTCCTGTTTCACCAATAGGTGGCGCTATAAGTATGATGCAATACTGACACATAGATGTGTTCAGGACAGAACCGTCATGAAGCGTGAGATATATCGGACAAATCCGATAATGTATGGAGGAGTTATGGGGACTTCCTGTTTCACCAACAGTGTTGGGCAGTAACGCGTTACTAGTAACGCGCTACAGTAATAATATTACTTTTTCCAGTAACGAGGGGTGTAGCGAGTTACTAATCACATTTCAGTAATAATATTACAGTTACTTGCCCCCAGAAAGCTCGCTACTGCATTACTTTTGTCATAGGCCTGCTCTGTTTATTTATTTTCGTTTTACAAAGGGTGAAATAAAGTTTTGATTTCAGATTGAAGAACGTTCCGCTCATATCACGTCCCGTCACATTACCAGGCAAGCAGCGAGACATCACACCAGACCGGACCAGACCAGACCAGACTAGACTAGACCGTCCCGTCACATTACCAGGCAAGCAGCGAGCGAGCGTAGCTATTTGAACATGACGACGTTAACATTCCATGGCTGGAAATACGCACACTATTTCGATTTCCTGGAACTGAAAGACAACAAGAATGTTGTCAAGTGTAAACTGTGTGTAAGTTCTACTAAGACTCTTTCTTGTGCCAGAAACACCACCTCAAATCTCCTGAAACATTTGCTATGCCAACACAGCAACATGAAGTTGGTGGAAAGAGAACCGGACCGTGATGAGCACGCTGCAAAAGGTAGTCAATATGGAAAGTAATATATTACATAAGTAACTAGTTACTTTTGGCTGGGAGTAATAAGTAAAGTAACGATATTACTTTTAAAAAGGGTAATGAGTAATAAGTAATATATTACATTTTTTGAGTAACGAGCCCAACACTGTTCACCAATAGGTGGCGCTATACGTATGACGCAATACTGACACATAGATGTGTTCAGGACAGAACCGTCATGAAGCGTGAGCTATATCGGACAAATTGGATAATGTATGGAGGAGTTATGAGAACTTCCTGTTTCACCAATAGGTGGCGCTATAAGTATGACGCAATACTGACACATAGATGTGTTCAGGACAGAACCGTCATGAAGCGTGAGATATATCGGACAAATCGGATAATGTATGGAGAAGTTATGAGGACATCGTGTTTTATGGCGAAATGTCAAACTTTGGCGGGGCGCCACGGCAAGGGTGTTTGGTGAAAACTCAATTTTCTTGATAACTTTTGATCACAAAGGGCTTAAGATGAAGCTGACCGAGTATGAAGTTGATCGGATGAAATCTGTAGGAGGAGTTCGTTGAAATACGAGGCATGGAAATGGTCAAAACAAGGACAAAATGGCACATTAAAAGCAAAATGGCGGCCTTCCTGTTGCATGTTGGGTACAGCTCTAAGAGACATTTTAGTGTGGCTCGATGAAATACATATGCCCTCCGAATTTCGTTCGCCTACATCAAACTGAAAGGTGGGGCTCGCCATTTGAAACTTTCCAGGGGGCGCTCTTGAGCCGTTTTGCCACGCCCATTTCCGTCACCCATGAATTATCAAATTTTTCACCGGGACTGACGTATCTGCAAAGTTTCATCCGTTTTCATCGATGTTTAGGCCGCCAAAAAGGCATTTGTTTTGGAAGAAGAAGGAGAAGGAGAAGGAGAAGGAGAATAATCCTTCGAAATACAATAGGGCCTCGCACCGCCAGTGTGCTCGGGCCCTAATAATAACTAGTGCTGCGAGCAGCAGTGAGCGGGCCCTCGCACCCCACGCGTGTCGGGGTGCTGCGCCGTTAAAGGCTGTGCTATTTCGGTGTGCAGTACTGAGATAAACTTCCTGTCACCAGTAGGTGGCGCTCTAGGCGTGACTCAATACCGAAGCATAGATGTGTTCAGGACGGTACCTTGATGAAGCGTGAGAAATGTTGAGTAAATCGGATAACGTATGTAGGAGTTATGAGGACCTCCTGTTTCACCAGTAGGTGGCGCTGTAAGTGTGACTCAATACCGACACATAGATGGGTTCAGAAGGCCACCTTCATGAAGCGTCAGCAATTTGGTGCAAATCGGATGATGTATGCAGGAGTTATGAGGACTTCCTGTTTCACCAATAAAGGGCGCTATACGTATGACGCAATACTGACACATAGATGTGTTCAGGACAGAACCGTCATGAAGCGTGAGCTATATCGGACAAATTGGATAATGTATGGAGGAGTTATGAGGACTTCCTGTTTCACCAATAGGTGGCGCTATAAGTATGACGCAATACTGAAACATAGATGTGTTCAGGACAGAACCGTCATGAAGCGTGAGATATATCGGACAAATCGGATAATGTATGGAGGAGTTATGAGGACTTCCTGTTTCACCAATAGGTGGCGCTATAAGTATGACGCAATACTGACACATAGATGTGTTCAGGACAGAACCGTCATGAAGCGTGAGAT
This sequence comes from Borostomias antarcticus, assembly GCF_949987555.1. NCBI lineage: Eukaryota > Metazoa > Chordata > Actinopteri > Stomiiformes > Stomiidae > Borostomias > Borostomias antarcticus. The sequence goes on along the minus strand of NC_140260.1, from coordinate 687,118 downwards.
ATATCGGACAAATTGGATAATGTATGTAGGAGTTATGAGGACTTCCTGTTTCACCAATAGGTGGCGCTATAAGTATGACGCAATACTGACACATAGATGTGTTCAGGACAGAACCTTCATGACGCGTGAGATATATCGGACGAATTGGATAATATATGTAGGAGTTATGAGGACTTCCTGTTTCACCAATAGGTGGCGCTATAAGTATGAATCAATACTGAAACACAGATGTGTACAGGACAGAACCGTCATGAAGCGTGAGATATATCGGACAAATTGGATAATGTATGTAGGAGTTATGAGGACTTCCTGTTTCACCAATAGGTGGCGCTATAAGTATGACGCAATACTGACACATAGATGTGTTCAGGACAGAACCTTCATGAAGCGTGAGATATATCGGAGAAATTGGATAATGTATGGAGGAGTTATGAGGACCTCCTGTTTCACCAATAGGTGGCGCTATAAGTATGACGCAATACTGACACATAGATGTGTTCAGGACAGAACCGTCATGAAGCGTGAGATATATCGGACAAATTGGATAATGTATGGAGGAGTTATGAGGACTTCCTGTTTCACCAATAGGTGGCGCTATAAGTATGACGCAATACTGACACATAGATGTGTTCAGGACAGAACCGTCATGAAGCGTGAGATATATCGGACAAATTGGATAATGTATGTAGGAGTTATGAGGACTTCGTGTTTTATGGCGAAATGTCAAACTTTGGCGGGGCGCCACGGCAAGGGTGTTTGGTGAAAACTCAATTTTTTTGATAACTTTTGATCACAAAGGTCTTAAGATGAAGCTGACCCGATATGAAGTTGATCGGATGAAATCTGTAGGAGGAGTTCGTCGAAGTACGAGGCATGGAAATGGTCAAAACAAGGACAAAATGGCACATTAAAAGCAAAATGGCGGCCTTCCTGTTGCATGTTGGGTATAGCTCCAAGAGACATTTTAGTGCGTCTCGATGAACTACATATGCCCTCCGAATTTCGTTCGCCTACATCAAACTGAAAGGTGGGGCTCGCCATTTTAGATTTTCCAGGGGGCGCTCTTGAGCCGTTTTGCCACGCCCAGTTCCGTCACCCATGAATTATCAAATTTTTCACCGGGACTGACGTATCTGCAAAGTTTCATCCGTTTTCATCGATGTTCAGGCCGCCTAAAAGGCATTTGTTTGGAGTAAAGAAGGAGAAGGAGAAGGAGAAGAAGGAGAAGAATAATAATCCTTCGAGTTTCAATAGGGCCTCGCACAGCCAGTGCTCGGGCCCTAATAACAGTCTAACATGTTACTAGTAGAAATTACAATGCTCCTTCCATTTAAAAAGGGTATATGAGCTGAGCTGACAAAAATAAAACTAGCAGCGGCAACTGGCAACAAATACAATCAAGTGAAGTCCAAATGGAACTGAGTAGGTCTGCAACCATCAACTGTATGGAGCCTGACTCTGAACGTCATCATCTAAATTACATGGATGGAAATGGAGATTATTCATATAGTGAAAGCTGGTTTACACAATTAAACAAATGGCACTAACACAATAGACAGGGACTCTGGAGGAGTTTACCTTCGACTACACTAACATTAGCTGCGCTGCTGTCGTCACTCCGGTGCGCATCAAAAACGGGACATTCCTGTAAAGTTATCGCATGCTGTGTGGCCAAATGTTTTTGCATATTTGTAGTATTTCCCCCCTTTGATGATATACGTTTTTTGCAAGCATTGCAAGTGGCCATGTTGTCATCTTGTTGCGTGAAATGTAACCACACTTTCGAACATTTATGCCTAGACGACATGTTGCTGGCTTCTTCTACTGCGGTCTAATAAAACAAAACAAGACATCGTGCGTGCATTAAACCATACCATGTCCATAAAATGGAATAGCTAATACATGACAATGATAATTGCCTGAAGTGCTGGTAACTCCTTATGTTTGGGAGCTTTTTGAAATAGCTACTCAGATGCGGGTGCCAGTTGTAGCTTTCAACAAGCATTGTGCTGTCCTCAACTCTGACAAGCTGTGGGGTGTTGACTTTCTTCACAGGAGCGCTGTCTCTCACCACCCCAGCAATGTCAGTAAAAGTGTCCACTCTGGTCTTCTTATAGCGCTGCTTGATCAAGCCAAAGCACCAGTCAGGGGCAAACTTGGTGTGGCCTGCAATCAGGAAGTGTAGGTCCAGCTTCAGGTGAAGCTTGTGCATGGTCTGACAAGCACAGTACCACAGCACAAAGTTGTTCTTGTTTTGTCCACTGCAGTTGTCACAATGAACATCCAGCAGAACACAACCTGGAACACACACATACCTAACACACAGGAACACCCAGCAGAACACAACCTGGAACACACACACACACACACACTAGTGTTGTCACAATACCAAAATTATGACTTTGATACGATACCTGCCCAAACCGCGACCGCAGTCCGGTCGCGGTTTCCCCGCGACCGGAAGAACATTCAACTCCACCTTCCGGCAACCGCTCTCCATTGGTTTTGAATTGGACGCGGAAATTGAAGTGACACATGACCATTGGGGACAGGCCGTAAGCAGTGCGCCAGGAGTATTGAAATTAGGGTCACTGTCAGTTATCATTTACTATGCGTTTGGGCCATAACCAGAATACGTAGGCTAGATTAAAAGATCAATGTCAGAAATGTAAAACTCACCACTGCTTTTCACATATTCCCGAAAAACTGTGTCCATCAGTCATTTTGCGCGATGAAGTCCCTGGTAATGTCCATAGTGCAGTAGGCTAACGCTACGTTAGCGAGGGGTAGTGCATATAGCTAATTATCTTTGGCTGGCTGGATTAAACTCACCTGCTGCACAGTGTGGCCTGTTACAGCCGACTCAGCTGGAGTGACAGTATAGGCCTACAACTTCCAACCTCAGTTGGTTTAGAGAAAAAAATCTGTTAATTGTTTTTTTTTAATTGGTTCATACTAATAAAGTTAGCTAACATTTAGTAATCGGCTAGGCTACTCTTTGATGAAGTGAATTACAGGCGGCGAAAAGTTTATGGCGGTCACACACAGGTCATGACGTACAGCCAATACAGTTTTAGATAACTGTTTGTGTGAAATAACGAGGCAGGAGACAAGAGCATAATCTACTGTGCGTATGTATATTGTAACTCTGCGCATGGACATCACATATAGGCTACCGCCACTTCTCAATACTACTGCTGGGATGTACAATTGCAACGTAACTATATAGGGGGGTCTAACACAACAGTCCCATAACAATAACTGCATTTATCGCTTCCGCTATGTAGCCTACACAGCGGCTAAAAATTGAGTTCCGTTTTTTTTCCGTTGATGTAATTTTTTATAAACATTTCATGCTTTTATGTACTTTTCATACTCAAAAGTAGGTAGGGCCTGGGCCCTACCGGTCCTACCACCGGTTCTGTGGTCCTTGCCTCGATTTTGTCAGTCTCTGATATAACATTGAAATTGGGTGAATCTTTCCTTTAAGTTTTTCCACAGGGATTTATTAGGAGCTAATTTCTCACACTGTCTTGGCTACTAACTTGGTTGGAGAGAAGCCATGGAGTCAGAGACTGTGTTGGACTGTATGAAAACATTGTTTGGTTAGAAATGCAAGATGAGAGCATCTGGAGCCTCTAGTCCAAACTGTGATACTAACAAATGCCTACAGTAAAGTGCAAATGCCATCCAGGCCTACTTAGACTGACCTGCTTTATCCCAGAGTTGTCATCCCCTGGGGGTGACAAAGTAATCTGCTAGAGCCTAATGAGACTACTGTACTGTGTCTGCATATAACATTCACCCCTGAGTTTACTCTGCAACCACACAAAGCTATCCTTCTTTCAGCATGCCATGCATCATGTAACATTGCTACCTGACAATGTCTAAAACTGTTGTGCTTTAAAAGAAAAGAAAGAACACCTTTAAGGTTAAGTCTCCATGTTTAAAGTAGGATGATTGGGATGTCCCAAAGAAAGGAATGAATATCTGCAGCTCAAACAAAATTCCAGCTCTGTTTTAGTTCTTATTTACTCAACTATGTTCTTTGTTGCTGTTCAGTCAGGTATGAGGCCTGTTTGCTGAGAGGTTTAGTCTGTGGACATGAGACTTGAAGAGGCATCTATCCTTCAGGTTTTCAGTGTTGACCAGGTGAGATTTAGCGGTGGATAGTATGGGGAATTATCTGAGAACACAGTGCAGTTTCTCCCTCTTAGAGAATAAGACAATGTTATGTGCCAGATAGGATTTGAGATAAAATTGTTTGCTGTATTCACATTTTATTACGTTCAAATAGTTCATACTGTAGTTTTATTTACTACATGAAGCAAGTCCTCCAGCTGCACTGAGACCCTGGCAAGAGACCAGGCTTGATATGAGATCCTATGAGCGGGATGAGATTAAATCCAGGTCCCATTTTAGCCAAGTGAAAGAACAAGGCCAGCGGCTTCCTGCCAATCCCCTCCAGTGCACACTCACACACACACTCACACACACACACACACATACACACACACTCAGACACATGCACAGACTGACTTAAAACATCTGCAACGGTAAGCTCCTCATAGATCATGTAAATCTCTGTGAGAGGAGGACATGAGTGCTGAACCTTTGTATCTGATATACATGTTTGTGAGATCAGAACCCAGATTGCATGCAATACCAGGTGTTTTATTGTATATCCTATAGCAATCAAAATGAATTACAAGTAGATAATACATGTGACTGTACAAGTAGATAATACATGTGACTGTACAAGTAGATAATACATGTGACTGTACAAAAAAGGGTACAGTTTTACCCTTGAACATGATGATACATGTTTCCTGCTAATATTGGATTATACACCTTGAAGTTTGAGGATCTTGGGCTAGGTCCCAGGAGCCTATTCTCTGGTGTAATCGTTCAGCCACATTGTCTTTGCAGCTGAAACCTCTCAGCTTCTTAGCTATATATTCCAAATCATTCTTCATCCTGAAATTGTTGATTGTGGTTTATGATAATTGTTCAGTATAGTAGGTCAAGAGGGTTTTTCAATTAATTTGTCATTCCAAGCATTCTGAACAGGGAATGTGAATGCGTGTCAATCTCGGGTGATGTCATTGTGGTTTTGGAGGATGTTTAGTTTGTGGTTTTGGGACTGTGTGTGTGAGTGTGTGTGTGTGTGAGAGAGAGAGAGTGTGAGGGATTATCTCATGTTACTGTACAATGCAATCCATTACCCAATATATTGCTTTGCGAAGAATATGGAAGGTTACAGCAGAAAATATACAATAGCATAAAAGCAAAAAACATAAGCAACAACAGTTTGGCAAAGTAAATGTACAGGTCAGAGCATTTTCAGCTCACATATTGTTTTCCTCTGACTGGTATCCTTGCTTTAGTCAAAACAGAAGCCGTTTTCCAAAGAATCTAGAGAATAACTATAGAAGCCTTCAGAAACTAGCACAGAAAAATTGTTTCCCTAAAAAGCCGCTCAGGCATACTCAGTCTTACTATGGAATGGGGAGAACTCTTAAGCTAAGAGAAAGGGTGTGGGTGACCTTGTTGCTAGTCATGACAATGAATGCGCTTGCTGACTAAGACCACTGTCATTGGTAGATGTGGGGTTACCTGTCTAGTCAGTGTGAATCCTGTCATGTATCATGTAATCATGTAGTAACAATTTAGGCTAGTTGCGATTAAAGGCCTATTTAAACTCACAGTCACATTCTAATAAAGAATATTACATTAAACAATGGTTTGCATCTTTCGTGACACAAATCAGTTAAAACAATAAATGCCCTTATTTAGTCACGCCCTCCACTTCTACTTAGCCTACAGCTGGCTGCGTCTGAAATCACTTATTCTTTTATTTTTAGTATCTGTACGTACAGCAGTACTACACCCAGCTAAGTATCCCAGAATGTATTTGGCACCAGCAGGCAGAGATAGCGGATGTAGTAGGACATCCTTGTATGTTTGGCATACTGCATTTGACATGTGTAATCAGACATACAAAATCTTTTTCTGGCATACTAAATAGTATGGAGGTTTGTGAAGTCTCAAGTCTTGAGAAAGTCTTCTTGGGTATGATGCTACAAGCTTGGCACCCCTGTATTTGGGGTATTTCTCCCATTCTTCTCTGCAGATCTTCTCAAGCTGTCTGGTTGGATGAGAAGCGTTACTGCACAGCTAATTGCAGGTCTTCCCAGAGATATTGGATCGGGTTCTATGTGTTATGCCTCCCCGTCGGGCACGCCCCCGTCAGCCTCGTTCCGGCGCCTCATCCCTGCCGGATTGAGCGGGCCGGGTCTCTGCTCTGCTAGCTGCTCAGGTGTTGGCGATTATCATCAGCCCAGCTGCTTCCAATCACCATCAGGACAGCCACCTATATAACGCTGCTGCAGACAGAGACCCGACGCTTGAACGTAATAAGCTGTACGGCTCCCTCCGACCCCCTGTGCCTCCTGGACCCGTTCCCTCTCCTGTGTCTCCTGGACCCGTTCCCTCTCCTGTGCCTCCTGGACCCGTTCCCTCTCCTGTGCCTCCTGGACCCGTTCCCTCTCCTGTGTCTCCTGGACCCGTTCCCTCTCCTGTGTCTCCTGAACCCGTTCCCACCCGGACCTCGTATTTTTTGCCCCCTTGTTTTTTCCCTTCTTGGACTGATCTCCCTGGCTTGACCTCTGGACTACCCTCGATTACCCCCTTGGATCACGGACGTTGCTCTTTAGCTTAGGTAGTATCGCAGCACATAACCAACACCCAGACCTCATACACGCACACACACATAGTATAATTACACACTCCATAACATTTCGCCTAGACACTATACACTGTTTTCCCCACTAGTTAGATTAGGGTTATTGTCGTTGTGTATATAGCCTACTATTTATTATAGGCTACTTTATTATTAGATACCTTAACTATTAAATCCTTGTTATATCATCTCCTGGCCTCTCTCTCTGTTCTCTGGGTTCCACCACATTTGGCCTCTCCTATTAGGGGTGTGCGTAACAGTACGTTCAAGCCAACATGAGCCAAGGTGGTTCCCCGGGAACAGGGGCAGGGGTCCTCCCTCTGGTAGTCGATTTACGCAGAGAGATAACTAGCCATGCGGCGCAGCTCACCAGTCTGCAGGCCGAGCTCCAGAAAGCCTTCCCCACGGTCCAAAGCCAGATAGCCGTTCTGGAGAACACCACCCGAGCCACCGTCGGGTCTGTAAACAGCCTCGAGGCAAAGGTGGACGCCTTGTCCGGGGCTCTTGCCTCCATCCAGCGTTCTCTGGACGTCATCGCCGCTGGCAGCAGACCATTCACTAGTTCCATACCAGGGCAGATGGCTAATCCCTCGGTCGATCCTGCAAACCCCGTTTTGCCCATTCCTCCAGTCGCTCGCTCGGAGCCCAGTTTAGTAAGTCCCGCTCCGTTTCGTGGTGATTTTAACCAGTGTCGTGGTTTCCTAACCCAGTGTGAATTAATGTTTACGCACCAGCCGTCCAAATACTCCTCCGATGGGGCCAAGATAGCGTTTATTATGTCACTACTAGCCGACAAGGCTCTCAATTGGGCCATAGCCGCGGTCGGGAGCAGTATATCCTACTCCACGGACTACTCCCTTTTTAAGACTGAGTTCCGGTTCGTGTTCGACCACCCCCAGGACGGGCAGGACGTAGCCAGCCGCTTGCTAGCCATATCCCAGGGTTCGCGCTCAGTAGCTGAGTATATGGTCGAGTTTCGTACTCTAGCCACGGAGACTGGCTGGAATGACGGAGCTCTCCTCAATATTTTTCATAAGGGATTAAATGACTCCATCAAAGACCTTTTGGTGCGCGATGATCCCGGAACCCTAAACGAACTTATCACACTGGCCCTTAGGATGGATGCACGCCTCCAGGTACGACGAACCGACCGGGCTCAGCGAGCTGTCACGCGCCCCGCTCCTCGTCACGCAGGAACAACCCCGCCCCCATCTCAGTCCACGCTGCCTCCTCTCGCGGCTACATCCGGGTCTGGAGAACCGATGGAAATCGGCCGCTCTCGGCTCTCGCGGGAGGAGCGAGACCGGAGGCTTAACAACAAACAATGCCTGTACTGCGGTAAAGAGGGGCACTTCATCCGTGCGTGTCCCATCCGGCCAAAAGATTCAGCTCACTAGTAGGGGGCATACTGGTGAGCAAAGCCTCTTTTTCTCAGCCCCAGGTCACTCCTAGCCGCCTTTTCCCTGCTACCCTCACCTGGGGCAAGGACACCCTTTCTGTCAGCGCTCTAATAGACTCAGGGGCAGATGGTTGTCTTATAGATGAAAACTTAGCCCGCCAGGCGGGCATCCCTTTAGTTCCCCTAGACCGACCCATCATGCCCAGGGCCATAGATGGTCATTCCCTAGGAACCATATCTCACACCACTGATCTGATCTCACTCACCCTCTCTGGGAATCACACTGAAAATATTCATTTTTTTGTTCTTCAGGCCCCCACAACGCCCCTGGTGCTGGGAAGACCCTGGCTTGAGAAGCATGAACCCCACATCTCCTGGGCTTCAGGCCAGATCCTAGGCTGGAGGGCTACATGCTACGCCTCCTGTCTTCGCTCCGCCCTGTCTCCCTCTAGCGACCCCAAGCCTAGACTAACCCCTCCAGACCTCACTGGAATTCCCTCCACCTACCACGACCTGGCCCAGGTGTTCAGTAAAGACGAGGCGCTCTCTCTGCCACCCCATCGCCCGTATGACTGCCCTATAGACCTCCTTCCTGGGGCCACCCTGCCTAAAGGACGGTTATACAACCTCTCACTCCCGGAGAAAGAGGCAATGAGGAATTATATCACGGAGTCCCTAAACTCGGGTATAATCAAGCCCTCCTCCTCTCCTCTCGCGGCAGGATTTTTCTTTGTGTCTAAAAAGGACGGCGGGCTTAGGCCCTGCATTGATTTCCGGGCTCTCAATGACATTTCTGTTAAGAACAGATACCCCCTTCCACTCATTAGCTCCACCTTCGAACCCCTCACCCATGCCAAGGTGTTCACTAAGCTGGACCTCCGCAATGCCTACCATCTCGTCCGTATCAGGGAGGGGGACGAGTGGAAGACCGCTTTTAATACTCACCTTGGCCATTTCGAATACCTTGTAATGCCTTTTGGCCTATCCAATGCTCCTGCCATATTCCAGGCCCTGGTTAATGATGTCCTACGAGATATGTTAAACATTTTTGTTGTAGTATATTTAGATGATATTCTTATTTTTTCGCAGTCCATGGAGGAGCACCACCAGCACGTCCGTCTTGTCCTGCAAAGACTCCTAGAGAACAGGCTGTACGTGAAGGGAGAGAAGTGTGTGTTCCACACCAGCTCTGTCACCTACCTGGGCAATGTGGTGGAGGACGGACAGATGCGCGCAGACCCAGCCAAGGTCAAAGCCGTCGTGGAATGGCCACAACCCACGGACCGGACCCAACTGAGGCGCTTCTTGGGGTTCGCGGGCTTTGTGAGGCGGTTCATCAAGGGGTTCAGCCAGGTCGCAGCGCCACTCACCGCGCTTACTTCCACCTCGCGGCCTTTCTGCTGGAACCCTGCTGCTGAGGCTGCCTTCGCCCAACTCAAGCATCTGTTCTCTACCGCTCCAGTGCTGATCCACCCCGACCCTGAGAGACAGTTCATTGTGGAGGTAGACGCCTCGGACACTGGTATCGGGGGTGTCCTCTCTCAGCGGTCTGGGGAGGACCAGAGAATACACCCGTGCGCCTACTTCTCCCGGCGCTACGAACCTGCGGCTAAGAACTACGACGTGGGCAATAAGGAGCTTCTGGCGGTTCACGAGGCCCTGAGGGAGTGGAGACACTGGCTTGAGGGAGCCAAACTGCCGTTTTTGGTGTGGTCGGACCACAAGAACCTAGCCTACCTTGGGTCAGCCAAAAGGCTCAACTCCCGACAAGCCCGCTGGGCTCTCTTTTTTAGCCGTTTTGACTTCACGCTAACCTACCGTCCAGGCTCCAAAAACATCAGAGCTGATGCTCTCTCCCGCCAGTTTCCCAGGGAGGATTCGGATGTCTCGGAGGGTGGGGATACCATCCTGTCCCCTTCCCAGGTGGTGGGTGTCGTAACCTGGGGCATCGAGGCAGTAGTGAAACAGGCGCAGCGGGCTGAACCGGACCCGGGAACCGGACCACGTAACCGTCTGTTTGTTCCCACAGCTGTCCGGGCAAGGGTGTTGGAGTGGGGTCACTCCAGTCGTTTCGCGTGCCACCCCGGCGAGCGGCGGACTGCAGAATTCGTCAGTAGGAGGTTCTGGTGGCCTACTCTCAGGGGCGACACCAAGGAGTTTGTTGCCGCCTGCACCATTTGCGCCCGGAGTAAGGCCTCCCATCGGCCTCCTGCAGGTCTCCTGCAGCCTCTCCCGGTACCCAGTCGACCGTGGTCCCATATAGCTCTGGACTTTGTCACTGGGCTCCCAGTCTCCCAGGGGTGCGACACAATTCTGACCATCGTGGACCGTTTCTCCAAGGCGGTCCACTTTGTTCCCCTCCCTAAGCTGCCCACAGCGGCCGAAACTGCAGACCTCCTGACCCTCCACGTCGTCCGCCTCCACGGGATCCCCTCGGATGTGGTTTCAGATCGGGGCCCCCAGTTTGTCTCTAAAGTCTGGCAGGCTTTCTGCAGGGGCATTGGGGCTACCGCCAGCCTCACCTCCGGATACCACCCGCAGTCTAACGGGCAGGCTGAGCGTGCCAACCAGGCTCTGGAAGCCGCCCTCCGCTGTGTCACCGCCAACAACCCATCCTCCTGGGCGAAGTACCTGCCGTGGGTGGAGTACTCCCTGAACTCCATGGAGAGCGCCGCCACCGGTATGTCCCCGTTTCAGTGTTCACTTGGATACCAACCCCCTCTGTTTCCCCAACAGGAGCTGGAGGTGGCGGTCCCAACCACCAGGGCCCATCTCCGCCGGTGCCGTAACGTCTGGAGGACCGCCAGGGCTGCGCTGCTCCGTGCCACCGAGCGCGCCCGGCGGAGCGCTAACCGGCGGAGGGTGCCGGCCCCTGACTACCAGCCTGGTCAGAGGGTTTGGCTGTTGGCCCGGGACCTGCCCCTCCAGACCTCCCGAACCTCCACCCAGAAACTAAACCCCCGTTACGTCGGTCCCTATCCGGTGGACCGCATCATCAACCCCACGGCGGTACGTTTGGTTCTTCCTCCCTCTCTCAAGATCCACCCCGTGTTCCATGTCTCCCAGCTGAAACCTGTGGCCGCCAGCTCTTTGTCTCCCCCCAGCCCGGCTCCGCCGCCGCCTCGTATCCTGGCTGATGGGGACCCTGTGTGGCCAGTTCGCAGGCTGCTTGAGGTCCGCCGCCGGGGTCGCGGATTTCAGTACCTCGTGGACTGGGTGGGCTACGGGCCCGAGGACCGGAGTTGGGTGCCGGCGTCCTACCTCGCCGACCCGTCCTTGTTGGACGATTTCTACCGGGCCAACCCTGGGGCCCCGGGTCCGTCGTCCGGTGCCTCCCCTGAGGGGAGGGGTACTGTTATGCCTCCCCGTCGGGCACGCCCCCGTCAGCCTCGTTCCGGCGCCTCATCCCTGCCGGATTGAGCGGGCCGGGTCTCTGCTCTGCTAGCTGCTCAGGTGTTGGCGATTATCATCAGCCCAGCTGCTTCCAATCACCATCAGGACAGCCACCTATATAACGCTGCTGCAGACAGAGACCCGACGCTTGAACGTAATAAGCTGTACGGCTCCCTCCGACCCCCTGTGCCTCCTGGACCCGTTCCCTCTCCTGTGTCTCCTGGACCCGTTCCCTCTCCTGTGCCTCCTGGACCCGTTCCCTCTCCTGTGTCTCCTGGACCCGTTCCCTCTCCTGTGTCTCCTGGACCCGCTCCCTCCTGTGTCTCCTGAACCCGTTCCCACCCGGACCTCGTATTTTTTGCCCCCTTGTTTTTTCCCTTCTTGGACTGATCTCCCTGGCTTGACCTCTGGACTACCCTCGATTACCCCCTTGGATCACGGACGTTGCTCTTTAGCTTAGGTAGTATCGCAGCACATAACCAACACCCAGACCTCATACACGCACACACACATAGTATAATTACACACTCCATAACATTTCGCCTAGACACTATACACTGTTTTCCCCACTAGTTAGATTAGGGTTATTGTCGTTGTGTATATAGCCTACTATTTATTATAGGCTACTTTATTATTAGATACCTTAACTATTAAATCCTTGTTATATCATCTCCTGGCCTCTGTCTCTGTTCTCTGGGTTCCACCACATTTGGCCTCTCCTATTAGGGGTGTGCGTAACACTATGTACTCTATGTAATCAAGTCCAGGCTCTGGCTGGGCCACTCAAGGACATTCACAGACTTGTACTGGAAAAAGTCCTGACTGCTATTGAGCAGGTTTTCATCAAGGATCTCTCTGTTCTGTGCTCCATTTAATCAATCAATCAATCAATCAATCAAAGCTTTATTTGTATAGCACATTTCATACCCAGGGGCAACACAATGCGCTTTACAGAGAACAAGGGTGGTGGGCATACGACCCACTCTCTACTGTACATATTCCAGAGGGAAGAAAAAAAACAGTAATCACCCGGGGGCCATTCATCTTTCCGTCCATCCTGACTCCCAGTTCCTGCCACTGAAAAACATCCACAAAGCATGATGTTGACCACCATGCATCACCGTAGGGATGGTATTAACCAGGTGATGATACCACCATGCGTCACTGTAGGGATGGTATTAACCAGGTGATGATACCACCATACTTCACTGTAGGGATGGTTTTAACCAGGTGATGATACCACCATGCTTCACTGTAGGGATGGTATAGTCAGGTGATGAGCGGTGCCTGGTTTCCTGTAGGGATGGTATAGTCAGGTGATGAGCGGTGCCTGGTTTCCTGTAGGGATGGTATAGTCAGGTGATGAGCGGTGCCTGGTTTCCTGTAGGGATGGTATAGTCAGGTGATGAGCGGTGCCTGGTTTCCTGTAGGGATGGTATAGTCAGGTGATGAGCGGTGCCTGGTTTCCTGTAGGGATGGTATAGTCAGGTGATGAGCGGTGCCTGGTTTCCTGTAGGGATGGTATAGTCAGGTGATGAGCGGTGCCTGGTTTCCTGTAGGGATGGTATTAGCCAGGTGATGAGCGGTGCCTGGTTTCCTGTAGGGATGGTATAGTCAGGTGATGAGCGGTGCCTGGTTTCCTGTAGGGATGGTATTAGTCAGGTGATGAGCAGTGCCTGGTTTCCTGTAGGGATGGTATAGTCAGGTGATGAGCGGTGCCTGGTTTCCTGTAGGGATGGTATAGTCAGGTGATGAGCGGTGCCTGGTTTCCTGTAGGGATGGTATAGCCAGGTGATGAGCGGTGCCTGGTTTCCTCCAGACGTGACGCTTGGCAGTCAGGCCAAAGAGTTCAATCCAGGTTTCATCAGACCAGAGAATCTTGTTTCTCATGGTCTGAGTGTCTGTTACTGTAGGTGCCTTTTGGTAAACTCCAATGTGCCTTTTTCTGAGGAGAGACTTCCGTTCGGCCCCTCTGCCATAAAGGCCTGACCGGTGGAGCACTGCAGAGATGCTTGTGATTCTGGAAGGTTCTCCCATCTCGCACTCACATCTCAGTGCTGGATTCTATTCGGTTCTATTATATTCAATATATATGCCAGAGTAATGCATTGTGAAGAAACGGTCAGAATATAAGATAAGATGAACTTTAATAATCCTCGGGGGGTGGGGGTTGGGTGTTACAGCAGCGAGAATGTACAGACTAGATCAGAGTAAAGAATATACATTAGAGTACAAAAATATACATACAGTATGTATAAAATATAGAATATATACATAGGCTACATACAATATAAATATGTATTATATATACATACAGTATATACACATATATAGGCCTACTCTTGTTTGTATATTGTACTGTAGGTGTATATATAGAGATAATTGTGATACATGCAGACACACGGATTCCTGCCTTTATACATTAGGGAGATGGAGGACACTGTTCTTCGGCACCTTAAATGCTGCAGAAATGTTCTTGTACCCTTCCCAGACCTGCACCTCCACATCATCCTGTCTCTGTACCCTTCCCCAGACCTGCACCTCCACACCATCCTGTCTCTGTACCCTTCCCCAGACCTGCACCTCCACACCATCCTGTCTCTGTACCCTCCCCAGACCTGCACCTCCACATCATCCTGTCTCTGTACCCTCCCCCAGACCTGCACCTCCACATCATCCTGTCTCTGTACCCTTCCCCAGACCTGCACCTCCACATCATCCTGTCTCTGTACCCTCCCCAGACCTGCACCTCCACATCATCCTGTCTCTGTACCCTCCCCCAGACCTGCACCTCCACATCATCCTGTCTCTGAGGTCTATGGACAGTTCTGTCCACTTCATGGCTTAGTTTTTGCTCTGACTTGCAGGTCAACTGTGGCACCTTAAATAGACAGGTGTGTGCCTTTCCAAATCATGTCCAACTAGAAATGGTGCTCAGAGAGCACAGATCTCCGCCCCTGAATGCATTATGTGGCCCTGTGCATCCCAAAATTGAATGGGTTCTAAATTGGCCCTAAATTGGCCCACCCCTCCACTGGGGTTTCATGAAAAGCAGTCTGGTAGTTTTTGTGTAATCCTAGTCAAAAAAATGAATGGAGGTGAATGGGCGTCTGGGCCGTGTGTGGGCGGCTCGTGGACCCGCCCCGTGATTCTCTGGGGCGGAGGTCAAATGACTTGGGGGCAGTGTGGTGCACTCTGGGCCCTCCCCCCGCACACCCCAGTCCAAATCCTGTGTCCTCACACAGGGAGCTGCTTCCTTCTCAGTTTGGTTTTCATTCGTTGATCCGGCCTGTTATTCAGATCTGCTCCAAAATTAATGTGTTCTAAGGTGGCCCATGATGCACCCCTCCATTGAGTTTCATGAAAATCAGTTTGTTATTTTTTGCGTAATCAGTCCAAAAAATGAATGGAGGTGAATGGGCAGTCCGGCTGTGTTTGGGCGGCCCGTGGACTCGATCCGCCCTTCAGGTCTGCTCCAAAATTGGGTTCTAAGTTGCTCCATGCTACACCCTTCCACCAAGTTTTGTGAAAATTGGTCCAGTCGTTTTTGAGTAATCCTGCTAACAAACACACGCACACACCCCACCGAAAACATTACCTCTGGCCCTGCGCTGCCTCTGGGGGGTGGCAATCCAGGCAAGCTGGAGAAACATCAAGGAGGATCGATGGAAACAGGATGTGCCTGAGCTCAGTTTTCAGTGTCATACTGAATGGTCTGATTACTTATATATAAATGTGATATTTCTGTTGTTAAATCCAGAAGCTGCTGCTATTATTATTAATTAATTAATTGATTTAGTTATTTTTCAACAGGTTAGCATTTACTTTGACCTAACTACTTTTTGAAACTGTTACCGATCATTCGCTAACGTTACTGTTTAACTAGGCTACGTTGTTGCCAGTTTCAAACTGTGTTTGTGGCCAGCTAATGTTAGCTATCTAACTTGCATGTTTGCTTGCACCTCCAACGACTTCTAATGGGAGAGTGCGTGCAGATTTAGAATATCACACACGACAGTAGCCAATTGTTACACTAAAGGCCATATTAGATTTGATGTTCTGTTACTGTAGCCTACACACCAGCACTGTGTTTCTGATGATGTTTCTATTGCACATACCAGTAGCCTACACAAGGTTCAGGGTTCCTACTACACCTACTTTCTATCAAATTATGGATGTCTGGCATCTTTATGTCATGACAGCAATAGTTATGTTTCTTGTCTCAACCATTAGACTGCTTAACTAATTAGAACTGTTTAAGACATAGCCTACCACATTCCATGTTGTACTACATAGACTGTACATCAGATTCAATGTACACAATACACACTGACAGAGCTTTTCAATGTAATGTATGGTCACTATGTTGACTACTTATCAATATGCGGTGTTGTTTTGATTATGATCATTCCATGAAATGAGAGAGCAGCCTCCCCAAATCCTTTCTTGTGCACGTGTCGTAGGCATATACAGAGAAGGCCAGCATGAATGGTCTATGGTGGGAACTGATGTTCAGGAAGCTGGTAATGTTATGGTGCTGGGAGACCAGCTTGTGTATGTGTTGGTCTATGCTGGTAATATGGTCTTAGGACCTACTGGTAGACCAACTTGGGTATGCTATAGGCTAGACCTTTTGATTGCATCTTTGGGCAAAAAAACAATTTTCACAATTTCAAACATTTAGATTGATTTAATTTGTGAAACAGAACATCATAACCATCATCAGTAAGGAATTGTTCTTTGACGAGGACCAGGACACATCCAGCCCTGGGGATGAGCTTTCACACCAAAGGAATATGTTACACATAGAACCCCCAGTACCAATCCTCAGTGCAGGGATGCATGCGCACAGCGTGCTGGAGCAACGCTTGCGCGCTGTGCGCATGCGTGCTGGAGCAAGTGGGGAAGCTATTTAGTTTCTAAAGACGTTTCTAAAGATCATATTACAGAGGCATGTGAAAAACCACAACAGGCCTATGCTCTATGTAAGCACAACTAGCGATTCATAAAGACAGATTGATGAAAACAACCGTTTCGCGGCAGAAAATTGATTTTTTAGAAGCTGCATTCTCAGTGCCCCGTCCGCCGCCATTACATGGATATACTGGCTCACGCTGGATTTTAAATTTCTTGTACATGCCTCCGAATTACACCAAAGTTATCTCGGTGAGTCAAACGTCTTATAATATGCCGTAAATAAGGTCCAGGTTGTCAAAAACGAGCATTGTCCTTTAATTTCCCTTCAGCTATCTACAGCCAAGGAAAACTGCCAATGAATGTTGACTAATAACTGTCCCCTCTGCCATGAGACTATACAATGCGTCCCCCAATATGAGGGAAGCCATCGACCGGAGCCTGCTTGGTGTATGATGGCTGGACTAGGAGTTTTTAATGTGTTGTCTTTGTCTTTATTTATTTATTTAGCACGAGCTGCATTTCTTTGCTGGTGGTAATTTGCCACCTCTCTGAATTGTAATATGAGCTGCTGAGAGGAGAATGGGTGTAGGAATGTAAGTAGGAACTTACAGGGCCAATGAATTTAAAAATCACACGATCAAACAGATGTGCAGGGCCAAAATCAACATGGACTATGTTTTAAGGCAAAGAAATAACATAGTGAGGAAGAGTTTCTTATCAAAAGAGGCCTGATGCCTGAAAGCTACAGACAAAATAAAAGAGAAATAAGTTATTTGGGCACAGAGTAGGGAGAGATGTACGGTGGCCGACGCGTGCAAATCACAACGGCAAATCCGGAACACAACGGCAAGTTCAAAAAACACAACCGCAAAGTTCAAACACAACAAAGTTAAAAAACACAACAGCAAGTCAGAAAACACAACTGCAAGTCGGAAACACAAATGCAAGACAGAATACACAACAGCAAGAGAGAAAACACAATCGCAAATTGGAAACCACGATTGCAACTCCCAAAAACACAACGACAATAACCAGAAATCACATTAGAAATGTGTCAACCGGAAAGGGATTTACTACTTGTTGAATCTGATTGGGCAGCTTTAGTGTCAATAACAGTGGGACATGTGCGGGAAGCGAATACTCAAATTAATTTGAAATGATACATTTAATGACTGGGTTTAAGAATGGAACTATTTTTCTCCCACATGCAGGAGCCTATCTTGCCTCCTGCCAGGCTGTTGTTATAAATAAGAAGTTCTTAACTACTTGCCTGGATAAATAAAGGTTATTGATTGTTGATGAGCTAGCTAGCTAGCTCATTGATGTCATATCAAATATTGGACATTTTTATCTATAGCTAGTGACCTGCTTTAGGAGGCTAGTGGCCTCTAAGTAGTTTGCACAAAACACGATGCATAGCCAGGCTCTTGGCTAGTCTATGTGACACCTAGATGGCAATAATAGCGAAAATAATGAAGATATGTTTTGAGTATATCTGTGGTGGTGATAGGATAACATTCATATACAGAGAGAGGACGAGTAGTTGTTTTGTTGTATATTATTTCAATATATGACTGAGATCATTCTCTACAAAATAGATTACATCCTAATTCGTAGCCTCATCCATGTCTAAATCCCGAGCAGCCTCCCAACACTTGGCCAACTCAACATCTGTCCTCTGTAAGGAAATCCGGTAACTGCGTGTCATAGGTAGCTGGGTAGGCTCGGACACAAGGTTTTTACTCTGGAGCATGCTCTGACTACGAGCACTTGTGTCAGCGGTAGGCGAAGTGGGCATAGATGGAACTTGGGCAGTTGATGAGTCAGACAACTCAGTCGCGAACACGGTATCAACCAAGTCAACTACCTCACTCAGTCCTGCGCACAGGTAGGCTACATGCGCACACAGGGAACACTTCAGGAAACCTAGCCGATTTGCACGCGTCGGCCACCGTAGAGATGCCAGGTGTGGCCATTCAGGTAATCAAACATGGGAGGATGCTAGTTGAAGCCCATTTGGCTGTCAGCAATTATGACACCAATCATTCAATCAGGAGAGCTTATTTTAATTATATAACATAACTAGGCATCAAAAGTTGTAAGGCTACATAGAAGTCAGCATAACTAACTAGCTGCCTGTTGCTATGGTGACCACAGCTACCCTCGTTTCAACAGACACATCAGTTTAATTTTAACCCTTATACACATTCATACATTCTTAATTGAGCCACAAAATAAACCAAATGAGCCCGGGAGCCGAAATGAAGAAAAATAAATACTAAATGGCGTGAGCAAACATTTCCCCCTCAACTGTAATACATTAGCATGCACTGTTACGCAGCATGCAACGTTACGTGGGGCAAGCTAGCTATTATGGCTAGCTATGAAGCTAACTGGTTATCTATTCAAATTCGATAAAATAATTATTACGCTGGACTAAATGACCCAGAACTTCATAGTATACAAGTTCAATATATACATGTATGGTTTCTACTTATTTTAACATGCTTGGTGACTTTACAGACCTGTTTTCAAACAGAACCAGTACGCCACAGCTTGTCATCGCATATCGCCAGATAGCTTCCGGCACGAGATTGGCTTCTGGCACCAGAGTGGTGCGGCACCCATAGATATATATAGAACACTAGATGACTCGCCCTACGCTGCTGACCAATGAAACGCGTTGCCACACGGCCGCCATCTTGGGACGGGGTTTCAATTTGCAACCGATTTTCAAAAGGTTTGGTTTGTTAGAAACAGTGGCGTATTTAGGCATGGGCAACATGGGCAACATGGGCAACATGGGCACCCCTCCCCCCCCCGCTCAACAACTTGCCGACAGTTTAAAGGACAATGCTCGTTTTTGACAACCTGGACCTTATTTACGACATATTATAAGACGTTTGACTCACCGAGATCACTTTGGTGTAGTTCGGAGGCATGTAGAAGAAATTTATTTATTTACACTTAGAATGCAGTTTCTAAAAATCTATTTTCTGCCGCGAAACAGTTGTTTTCATCAATCTGTCTTGATGAATCGCTAGTTGTGCTTACATAGAGCATACGCCTGTTGTGGTTTTCACATGCCATGATCTTTAGAAACGTCTTTCGTACGAAATAGCTTCCTCACTTGCTCCAGCACGCATGCGCACAGCGCGCAATCGTTGCTCCAGCACGCTGTGCGCATGCGTGCTGGAGCAAGTGAGGAAGCTATTTCGTGTCTAAAGACGTTTCTAAAGATCATATTACAGAGGCATGTGAAAAACCACCACAGGCCTATGCTCTATGTAAGCACAACTAGCGATTCATCAAGACAGATTGATGAAAACAACCGTTTCGCGGCAGAAAATAGATTTTTAGAAACTGCATTCTAAGTGCCCCGACCCCCGCCATTACATGGATATATTGGCTCGCGCTGGATTTTAAATTTCTTCTACAGGCCTCCGAACTACACCAAAGTGATCTTGGTGAGTCAAACGTCTTATAATATGTCGTAAATAAGGTCCAGGTTGTCAAAAACGAGCATTGTCCTTTAAGCCAGTTCATTTCACTTTTACAAAACGAAACTGAAACTGTACCATCTCAACGCGTCGGCTCGGAGCTGGGGGGGGGTTCGCCCAGGGTGACATATAAGCTAGAAACGCAACTGGTTATAAACGTCAGAAATGTAGCCTAGTTATGTCACTAGTAACACACTTATAATTACTAATATTTATAATGGACTTTCTTAAGAAATTCTCACTCACTCACTCAATTACATTCAATTCAATGCGGCTTTATTGGCATGACCATACATAATTAAGTATTGCATAGCAAAACACAAAGCACACAGCACAAGGTAGTGCACTTGTATAATACAACCAAGTAACACTCTATAAAATACATATAACAATTAATAATAAAAACAAAACTTAGAACAGGAATCTAATATTGCTGGGGAAGTGTTTGTGTGTGTGGGGGGGGGGGGGTGAGGGGGGGGGGGGGCATCACATTCTCACATATAAACAATAGATAGCATAACCAAACCAAAACAACAATAATATCCCTAAATATAGCAACAGTGTGTGCGTGTCACTCTCACACACACACTCTCTCACACACACTCTCTCTCACACACACAAACCT
The DNA here is from genome assembly GCF_949987555.1 of Borostomias antarcticus. NCBI lineage: Eukaryota > Metazoa > Chordata > Actinopteri > Stomiiformes > Stomiidae > Borostomias > Borostomias antarcticus. Next base: position 666,542 of record NC_140260.1, on the reverse strand, counting down.
TACCTCCCCCCCACACACGCTCTCTCTCTCACACACACCCTCCCTCATTCACACACTCTCCTGTCCCAGTACCTGCAGAACATTTTCTAAGAGTACTAGAGGAACTAAGACGAATACATTGTAATCAAATAGCGGAATGGAATGTTACTGACATCAAGTATATATGTGATATACATTCCAACTGTGGACGATGTCAGTAACATTCCAGTGTCACAGTTGGAATATATATCACTGGTGTCACAGTTTGAATGTGTATATCTTATCATCACAGAGTAACACAAATAAGCCCCTTTCTCTACTGATCTGATCTAGGAACAGTTCCGAATTGTCTCCCAGAATGGTTGATATATGATTGAGGGAGAATAAAACTGGGTCCAGATCTGTGAAATAGCAGCTCCCCTACCCCTTGGTCAATTCAAACAGAATTACCTTTACAACTCACTTGAAACTTGAAGTGGATTAAAACGAACTCAACAAATTCAAAATTGCACATTACCCATGAGGATTTTTTGACTCAAGAATTACATTTCAACTGACTTCAAAGCATTTCACTCCAAGTACTGAGTAAATCATAATGTAAATAGAAATGGACTTGACTCAGACCGCTGCTTCTGAAGAGCATCCGTCTTGTACCTCCTGGTCTACAGGTCAGAGGTCATAGTAGTCCAGGTGAACGGTCTACAGGTCATAGTAGTCTAAGTGAACGGTCTACAGGTCATAGTAGTCCAGGTGAACGGTCTACAGGTCATAGTAGTCCAGGTGAGCGGTCTACAGGTCATAGTAGTCCAGGTGAGCGGTCTACAGGTCAGAGGTCATTGTAGTTGGGGTGAGTGGTCTACAGGTCAGAGGTTATAGTAGTGGAGGTGAGCGGTCTACAGGTCATTGTAGTCCAGGTGAGCGGTCTACAGGTCAGAGGTCATTGTAGTTGGGGTGAGTGGTCTACAGGTCAGAGGTTATAGTAGTGGAGGTGAGCGGTCTACAGGTCAGAGTTCATAGTAGTCAGGTAAGCAGTCTACAGGTCATAGTAGTGGAGGTGAGTGGTCTACAGGTCAGAGGTCATATAGTAGTGGTGGAGGTGAGCGGTCTACAGGTCAGAGGTCATAGTAGTGCAGGTGCGCTCCGGAGGTGAAGCTGTCCTCCAGAAGCACCCTGAGCAGCTTGGCGCAGGAGGCGTGGCAGGTGAGCAGCTGGCCCTGGGCGTGCAGCGCTGTGAAGGACTGCCTGAGGCCGGGGTCGGCGGTGCTGGTCCGGGCCGCCACCTGGAGAGAGACGGCACAGGGGAGAGAGGGGAGATGGGGGTTGGGTACTGATTCGTATTCATATTAAGCCATTTAGCCCAAACTTTACTGATCCAGGTTCCAATCTCAACAATCCATTTTTGAAATACAGGATGGAATCACTTCATGTCAGTTTGTCCAAGAAAGCATTATTAACCGTTGAATAACCCCTCTCCACCTTGCCTCGTGAGACTAGCGCTAGACTAGAGCACGCTGTTACTCGCAAATCAGTCTGGATACTCTCCATAGAGAACATTTTGAGCCTGTTTGGAAAACAATCTCGCCAATCAGTGTTGGTTCTGAGGAATGTGAAATACAAACAGTTACGCTGGGCGGGTTTATGACAGTGAGGAGCGGTTGAAGTTAGAGTGTGAGGTAACACTTTATTTGAAGGGGTGTGCATAAGACTGACATGACGCTGTCATGACACTGTCATCACAACGACATGACACATGAAGAATATTTATGAATGTTGTCATTGAGTGTCATTCGGTCAGTTATGTCATTGTTAATGCAAAGTTGACATTGCTTGAGATGTCTTTGTTATGACAACTTGACATAAACCAAAACAATATAACCTGTCATAAACATGACCTAGCAGGCCTAATTATCCAAAAAGGGGTGTGCATAAGACATTATGTGACACTGTCATGACACTGTCATTGCAATGACATGATACATGAAGGAATCTTTAGGAATGTTTATGACTTGTCTTTAAGTGTCATTCAGAAGTGACATAGCAGGCCTTATTATCAAACTTGAAGAAACTAACTAGGGATTATCATTACATTTAACTGTCATATGTGGTTGGGTGTGACATTGGCTGTCATGAGTCCATTGTAATCATGTCATTAATATTTCCCTTGACCCCAACTGCGAGATAGAGATGTGTCCCAATGTTGTAAAATTGCCCCTTACGTTACTTTAAGAACGGTCGTTGGACGAACTACGAGCTAGCTAACATAGTTACACTAACATAGTTACATCCAACTGCCATTTCCTACTACAGTCTTGTAAACCTCTTTGTTATAAGCTAGCTAATAAATACAACCATGTCCACAATGATAGTCATTTAGACAAAAGATTGGGTTGTCATAACATCGATATAGGTATAAAATAATTGAAAATCTCGATTATGGTTTAGCTAACGCGCACAACTCAAAAAGTGAATAAAAAGTATTGGGTGCCAGGTTCAATAATAGAACTAGGATTGGGAAGTACCAGCACTCACTTGTGATCTCTCACTCTTTTGTTATTAAGGACAGACAGAACGTTCCGGCCTTGGGCCTCTTCAGCATGGAGGGACTAACATCTCAATGCCTATATATGGCTTCTGGGAATCAAGGGCCAAAGGGCATCAAGGGCCACAGGTCCCAGGGTGAGTGTGCACCTCTAGCAATACGGCCCCCTAGGGGACTAGGTAACAGTGAACGGCCAATTATACAATAAGAAAGCTATAGGTTCCAATAAGGAAGTAAGGCATTAAGCAGATTAGATACAAAAATAAATAAAGTCATCTGACAAAGTCATCTGATTTAAACGGCCATATCTCAACGTGAGAAGGTCACAGACATGGGGTTTGGACTGGCATAAAGCTTTTGACCTAATGAATGCAGAGACACGCGCACAGAGCCAAGAAATGCATTCATGGGCGGACGTCTATGCTCTTCATGCACCATTTCTAGTTGCTGTTATGCATTTGCAAATATTTCTACAAACCTGTTTTCGCTTCCTGGTTATGGAGCAATGCGTGTAGATTGATTAGAAAAAATGAATTGAATCAAGAATGAATGAATAAGGCTATAATAACATAATGTGGGAAAAGTGAAAGGTTCTGAATACTTTCTGAATACATTCAAGATTTCATATGTCCGTAAGGTAGGCTACGGTATAAGGGAGTCAAATGCTTGCGTTCTGTTCTAAATAGGCCTTAAAATACGTTTTGTCTGCCATATTCTCAGGAATACCCCCCCCCCCCCCGACACACACACACACACAATGTGCTCAGATCGTGATTCATGTCTGATGTCTACTTCTACAGAACTTCCCTGGAACCTCCCCCACCCGGCGCTCTCTCTGCTCTGGCTGCAGCATTCACAGTCATTTACATTACAGGCGAATCAATGAATTGTGAGGAGTGGCTTCGCCAGTTCCAGCAGAGCGGGATATTAGTTAGATTCCATAGAAGCAAGACGAGATCCCTGCTTGCGCGCTGCAGCTCACGCACCAGCTCGACTGTAAGAGCTCACGCACCAGCTCGACTGGAAGAGCTCACGCACCAGCTCGACTGGAAGAGCTCACGCACCAGCTCGACTGGAAGAGCTCACGCACCAGCTCGACTGGAAGAGCTCACGCACCAGCTCGACTGTAAGTACACCATTTACGCACGCTTTTATACTCAGTACAGTTTCTCCATACTGTACGCATTTTGCATGCATAATGCTCTGCTGAAACGTATAGCCTATGATAGGTTAGGTGTATTTGAGTGGTCAAAGTTGTCGCTCTTATATATATATATATAGGCTATATATAAAACTTTTACTATAAGTTCGCTAATGGGCTTTTTTTTGCTGTAGGCTTTATCTGAAGGATATCTGCATTGTTCCAGTTTTTAGCCTCATGTATTTATATATACACTGATGTAGCTTAGTCTCGCATGAAATCACACTGATGTTAAACTACCGGTATGTGTGAGCAAGCCTACCTGTCCCTTTATCCGTTTACGTTTCTGAAATTCATATGGATGTGCCAAGTGTGGGTGGTTGATACAAGCTGATCACCTGTCATCTATTAATTTCTCACTTGTATACTATTTGACCTGTCACCAGGCATTTGATGAAGTTTTACAACGAAATTAGATTTTGGGCAATTCGAAAAAAGGGCTTTCTACAATTAGAACAGGTTACAGAACTGCATTGTGTTTGCTTGGATATCTTAGTTAACCCGTTACTGCTGACAAGGGGGAAAACATTCTTGAAGAGTCCCAGAGCCTTTCCGTAAATCTCTCTCTCTCTCTCTTATAGTTGCATCTTCTCTTTCGAAACCCATCCTTCATTCCTAGGGCACTGGGAATTCCAGAGAAAATTACCAAAATGCAGTTGTTTGTAAGCCAGAAAGTATATCGTTTAACCATCCTGGACCCATTTGGATGCAGTGACGGGATTCCAGGTTTTTGATTTCAACGCTGGTGAGAGGCGTCATGACCTTGGATGTTTAGGGGCACCCGGAACCTCTGTTAGCCCTTTTCCATCAAGAATGAACCGGTTCGGTGCCGGTTCGCGAACCTAATTTTGAACGGTTCCAAGCATTTCGACCAAAAATAAATGAGTTCGGGAAATCCAAAGTTGGTTCCGAATCGGCAGCAAAAAATAGTAGGTTTTTCAGCGCGAACCGTGATGATATAATGACGTACAACGGTTCCGCTCAGAACTAGTCGAAACGCGGTCCCGTTCCCTAGATAGAACCAAGGTTCCAAGAATTCTGAACCGAACCGGTTCACGAAACAGTTACTTTGGTGGAAAAGGGCTATCGGTAACCTGAACCTTGTGCTCTCAACAAGGCTTACTGACCACCCAAATTCTTTGTGTTCATCAAGTATACCATGCAATACAGTCATTAGGTTGAGGAAAAGCATTGTTTAGTTTGGATTCGTCACCCTTAGAGCAGATATATGATGTTGGTGACAGATGGTTCTAAACCCCAACACACGATGTTGAGTCTCTGCAGCATCATGTAAACTTAAGAAACATGCAGCTGAGGGTTGGGTTATGACGCTATACACAGACTGGACCACACACACATTCACAAGTCCACATACAGCCCAAACATATATGTAACAGTTGTGGACCCGTCCCACCAAGAACACACACAGAGGCCCTGGTTGGATGATGTGGCTCTTTACTCAGGTAGCTGCAATGGTTGGTTCAAACATAAAAAAGGAAATTAGCTCCTCCACTGGCTCTGACTTCGCATAGCAGAGAGCTAGAAGACTGCTTTAGTACAAAACATATATAGATTTTACATGAAATACATTCCAATTCCAAGACCTTTAACAAAAGTTAACAAGAGATGATCGTATAGTGGTTTTAACATTAATGCTTTGCAATGAATTCAATACAATCTTATTTTACTTGTTTTTAACCTGCATCATCCTATTATTTTATAAAGAAATGAATAGAGAACATACCAACATATTGAAGGTAACAAAAATTAATAAATAATTGCCTTACATCACCACCTGGTGGTGAATAGAAAATAGAGCGGGCAAGCACGTTGCTGCCTTAAAGAACGTGGCGGCTAATATGCATTCGTTAACTTAAGCCTTAAGATACAGAACACTGTGCAACAACAATTACCTGCAATGGTTGGTTCAAACATAAAAAAGGAAATTAGCTCCTCCACTGGCTCTGACTTCTATAAGGGAAATAATAATGACTTTGGTTACAAAATTAGTAGGGCCTAGCCTACTACTAGCCTACCAACCTAACGTGGCGCGATTACATGCAGCTTACAACTAACGTGGTGCGATTACATGCAAAATGAAAATGCACCAACGTAATAGCCTGTCAACTACTGTTGCATATTGCCTAAGATGAGAAACGAACAGTGGATTCCTAAGTTAACTTGAAGGTAGAATATGATATTTTTTGCAGAGAAGCACTGGAACGTGACTTACCGCATAGCAGAGAGCTAGAAGACTGCTAAGGGCATCCGGTTTCCGTTCACGTTTATAGACTTTAAAGGTACCAGTAGATGGCGCTAACTGAACCTCTCATTGCAGGACAAACAATACAAAGACTATAATACATACTTTAGCAGGAATTTCACAATTAAACACTAAGTACTTATTCAACCTGTTACATATATAATACACGCCCATGCCCCAAACGTACACATTGTCCCACATACTTACAGACACAGGGGCGACTCCACTAAAGTGGAATTGCGGCCGCTAATTGCACCATAACATTGCGCGTCAGTTGCTCCAGCTATGTGCTCCGTTGTAAAAACCTATTCACTAAAGACATTGCGCTAATAATATCCCAGCGCAAACACGCCCATTCGGTGTTTGCGGCTGAGTGTAATTTGCTGCTGATATGGGAAATGACTATAAATACAGCGCATACAGCGCATACAGCGCATACAACTCGTATGCATATCATTGGACGATGGCAGACAGAAAAAGTAAGATACGATTTTCAGACAGCGAACTTGAAGGCCTCACGGACGAGGTTCAAACATGTCTCACAGCTTTCCGCAAAAAATATCACGACTGCAGCAAAAAATCATATTTGGGGTTTAATTTCCCAATCAGTCAGTGCCATTTGTGTGTGTAAACCCTACTAACACAGTGGGTTGCAGCAACGTTGCACATAAGTTGTACTTAGGTAAGTTGCAACGTTACCATCAGGCGATGTTGTGACAACGTCCATCTAAGGTCGAAAATAACTTTACCCTCCTAAGTCTAATTAGACTTTTCTGCAACGTTGCAGAAACATTGGCAATATGGGTCCCTGCAACGTCATTAAATAACGTTGCAGTGACGTTGGATTAAAGTCCTATTAGGCTAGCAATAGGATTGCAATCGGGCTATCCCGTGACGTCACTGCTTGCTTGGTTCACAGTTGAAGTAGGCAGGATTCTTTGCCAAACTGCTCCTGTCTTTTGTTCTTTTTTTAAATTTTCGCTTATATCCTTCATATTGTACTGTATTTTGAGGTGAATAACTCATCTTAGAAATGTTATTGATTGTATATTTCCCTGTTTGTTATAAATTTAATGCTTTTTCATTAATTAAAACTAACGTTTCGGTGTCGACCAAGATATCATTTTTCAAAAGACGTGTCGAGAAATCCCATTCATTCTCTCGGCATTATGGAACACTTCCACTAGGGGGCGATGAGATCACTTTCCCTCCCTATAGATGGGTTCGCCGTCTACGTCACAGCGGGGTGCGCACGCACGCAGCCTCTTTGGGAAAAAGGAACGAGCGAACGAGGAACGAACTCGCTAGCCACAGCAGCTCCGTTTCGTGTAGCTAATTATGCCTCAAAGCTGCTGTGCTGTGAACTGTACAAACAGAAAAGAACAAGATGATGGCCTCAGATTCTTCAGCATCCCCTCGAGATGTCCCCCTTTTCAGAGGAACCGCCGAAAGCTGTGGTTTAAAGCCATAAAGAGAGCAGATTGGGGACTAACAAACAGTGTGGTGCGCACTTCATCTCTGGTAAGTTTACCTCGGGGTTTTTTTCCTCATCAAATTACATTGATTTGACTGTTGGTTTAGCTATTTATTTGTTTACTTACCGGTAATAATTTAAGTAAACAGAAGTAACTCATAACCTGCACGCTAAACTAAGTTCAGGAATTGGAAGCCCAATGCTAGCTAGCTAACGTTAGCTAGTGCTAGCTAGCACGCTACCTAGTGTTAGCTAGCTAACGTTAGTTATTGCTAGCTAGCACGCTACCTAGTGTTAGCTAGCTAACGTTAGCTATTGCTAGCTAGCACGCTACCTAGTGTTAGCTAGCTAAGTCAAGGCCCGAACTTGACCAACGTTTAGACAATATTGAAAATACTCCGACAAACTATTGCAAACATTTTTTCTGTTACTGCTGGCTTTGTGTTCGCCGCAAACATTGGCAGAAAAATAAGCAAGCGAACGGTCTGAGCTGTTCTAATCTAAAATGGCCGCTGCACATGTGAATTGTTTGTTTGTTTGACTCTGCTGAATTTGAGACTCGCATTGGGAGCTCGCTCGTGTCAGGCTTTCTGAGGACATCACGAATCTTAGGCTAATTTTACATAGGCAAAGGTGAAGGCGAAGCCAAGATAATGCTTTATATATTTTCCATTTGTCTGGAAAGTAGGAGACTGAGAACAATGCCACCCACGAGGTAACCGCGGGTTACCATAGACAATAACGTTAGCTCGAAACAAAGATGGAGGCAGCTTTGTTTGCCACATTAGTAGTATGGGTGTGTATTGTTGGAGTACACGAGTCAAAAACAGGCGTTCCTGTTAAAACTGCGAGTAGTAACGTATGATTCACGGGCCTTATACATTTAATCTGTGCACTGCAGTGGCTACTGCCTAAACTAACTTCATGTTTCCCACACTGATTGACCGCCATTGACCGCATCTGTCCTGGGCCGGCAGAGAATCAAAAAAATAGAATAGTGGCGTGTCACTAATTACTTATCGGCTGTAATGACTTGTTGAATTTTTGTTTTAGTCGCTTCTTCCCCTCTGCCTACTTTCCCATAGGGTCCTTATGTGTTTATAAACTTAATATTTTTTTGTTTATTGGGCAGACTATTGCAGTGTGGAGTTTCTGGGGGAGGACACTGTCGGTTGTCCCAGTATCCTGGCTCTCCAAAAAGGATGGGGTAAGAACATGTTTGTGTGTTTGGTGTGCTACTTTTCAATTGTACAGGGAAGCGGCTACTAATGGTTTCACTCACAGTTGCAGATGTGTTCCTGGCCAATGAATGAGTCAGCCAACGGATAAAGAGCTGTGTGGAACCTAACCCTGGCTGGGCGCTCCACAGAGTCCGGGTTTTCCCAAAGTCCACAACTGGTACTGTTTGCATTTTAAGCTATTAAAAAATACTGATGGGGGTGGGGGGAAGATCATGACTCATTATTCTGAGGAAAAAAGGATGTCTGAAATGTATTGATTATGGTACTTTATGCACACAGATCATTACGAAGGTGCCAGGCTCATGGCAAAAGTCTTTGAGCAGCAGTCGTCAATGGACGAGTGCCAAGACGTTCGAAAGAGACGGCGCAACACATGCTATCACTCCAGTGACGAAGGTAATATACTAAAGTGCATTCAACAGTCCCAAAAGAGTAGTACTTTTGAAATCGAGTAATCTGAGCTAATTTACTGATATTCCACTAGATATTCCAAGCCCCGGGCAGCCATTGGTCCCCACTATGCAGGCCTAAGACCAGGTGCCGGAGTTGAAAGGCCTCTGCCAGCGGTCCAGTACAATCCACGTGTGCTGTACAATCCAGGTATGCATGTTTGTGTTAAGAATGAAATGTCTATGCCTACTGCACACTGATAGTTGGACTATTTTTTATTTATTTTGAATACCATTTTACTCATCTTGCAGATTTTCCAAGCTTGTCCCATGTGGGCGAGCGGGGCCCAGTCCCATGTATAGCACCCCAGCCAGATCATACAGCACCCCAGCCAGACCAGGTAAGAGTGGCATGTACTGCTGTGGCACCATTGACTCCATGTACCCCTCTACCTAATCGATGCTGCTCTGCAGATGCTGGTATGGGACTACTTCATGTTGCATGCAGGGATATATTTTGAGTTTCATTTAGTTTTATGTCAATGTACTTATAGCCACATCTGTGTTTATCTAGATTTCCAGAGGTCTGTACATCAGCAGTTCTCAGAGATGCGGGAGCAACTCCGTGAGCTTGCACGGACTGTGAGGGAACTGGCCCAGAGCACGCGGCCTGTGGAGTCTGGAGCCCAGGGAGAAGTGCTGGATGTACTGAACCCTGCCCAAACGGACGAGGAGCTGCAGGTCTCTGTGGCCAGGTTGAAGGACCGGGAACATCAGAGGAAGATGGTGAGTGTCTGCAGGGCGGAACTTTGTCTTATTTTTGCAGTGCAGGTAAGGGTACAGTAAATGACTGTCTTTGTTTTGCAGACACAATACCTAGGTGCCATTGGTGGCAGAGACTTGGTGGACACAGTCCGGCGGGTGCTGTCAGCTGTAGCCACACATGCGGTGTGGAGCGCCTACAGTGTGCACGGGAAGAAGGGGAAGAAGCCACTGAAGAGTATGACACTCTTCAATGTTCTAACACGTAAGAAATGGTTCATATTTTGAATATTTTTTAATACATCGTCTTTGTTCCATGACCGATGTGAATTGAAACCATTACCTTTCTTGATAACTTAAAGGTGCAGTGATGGTCTCCATGCCAAAGGCTACGATGGCGTAGGTGGCCGCCCAGCTGCAGGAGACATTGAAACATGCCCCTGCTAAATGCAGAAGGGTAAGTGATGTCTTTTTTTTTGGTTTCTCCTACCCAGTGACACTGCATGGTTCCAAAGATTGTGTACCATTTTTTTGTGCATGTATGTGCGTTGTGTATTTACGGCCATTTCATTGTGTCTTTAGGTATCTGCAGAAGTCCGCCTGAGCACAGCCCATCCAAGCACAGTCCATCTGAGCACTCCCCAGCATTCGGATGAGGAAGACTTCCCTTCCTAGCTGCCCCCCAGCCCATCTGAGCACAGCCCCCCCCCCAGCCCATCTGACGCCCACCCGCAGCCCATCTGAGCACAGCCCCCCCCCAAGCCCATCTGACGCCCACCCGCAGCCCATCTGAGCACAGCCCCCCCCCCCAGCCCATCTGAGCACAGCCCCCCCCCCCCATCTGAGCACAGCCTGCCTTTTTTTTTTTTTTTTAATAACTTTTTTTGTAAATAACTTTTTGTATTTTTTTTTTTTTAATCCTTTTTGTTTTTAAACTTGTTTATCATGTTGCAGGCCAGACATTGTGTACTTTTTTAATAAAATAAATTGTTCTTGACTGAATGGTGTTGTGTCATAACTTTTGTACCATAATTTTGCTTGCTGCATTGACTATGACATTAATAGGCTCTTTGCACAAGCTCCACTACTTCCTGACACTCTACAGGCGTATTTCTTTCCTGTCCTATACTAGTGGATGGAAGTGATTGATCAGGTGTGCTGCACACCGGATTCATCGCTATTGCTATCCAATAGTATAGGACGGTAAAGAAATATGCCTGTAGAGTTTCAGGAAGTAGTGGAGCTTGTGCAAGGAGCGGATTTGTTTTGTAATGCAAATTATAAATGTAGCCAACGGAAGTGTAGACCACGTTGCAGCAACGTAACAAAGTAATATATAAACGTGTATACAACGTTGCAGCAATATACATCGAAATCATCGCGGAAATCACAACGTTATGTGCACATTGCAGGCACGTTGCAGACACGTTGGACCTGCACGTTGCAGCAACTTGTGTGCAGATACCGCGTTTGCGTTGCATGCACGTTTAACTTGACGTTGAGTGGACCATACAAAAGTCTAAATTGCACGTTTCTGCAACATTGCTGCAACCTGATTGTGTTAGTAGGGAACGCGGAAGACTGCAAACGGAGGTGGAATGATTTGAAAAGACGAACAAAGGAAAAATTGTCATTTTATGTTATGCAAGTTGCAGCACGATGATGCTGCAATGTTATACACATGTTATATGAGGCAATGTTATACACTCCCCCAAAAGTATGCCAGATCATGATCTGGCATACTTTTGAGGGAGTGTATAACATTGCCCCACCGGTACGATCTAGACATCTAAACGGCTTTTCAGGATTCCAAATGTGCACTCAATCACACCGCGCGTCCTGATGTGAGCCCAGTTGTACGCCGCCTCTCCAACGTTGGAAGGATTACGCACGGGAGTCAACATCCATGGCTGAAGATGATACCTGCCGTCACCTATGATACAAAAGCAAAATATTTTCAAGACCATTCAAATAAAAAAAATATTGTGTAGGCTATGTTTTTATTTATTTATACCTATATCGGCCCCCAGCCGTTCAATGAACAGCTATAGGGAATGCGCAGTTTCGCGTATAGACTATTATACGCACAGTTTCGTGCTATGTAGGCTATTATAAATAAGTATTATTCATTGGGGGAGCTTGGACTCGCTGGGGACGGGTGGAGAGACGCATAGTCAACTGAGCCTCCCCAGACGCGACTTCATCCTCCAGTTGGCTGAAGAGCTGCGCGCTCTGGTGTCCAAACAGCTACTGCGGTGGTTCTAGTGTTAAATCAAAAAGTGACCTTCTTCTAAATATTCTCTTACGAACAACATGCCTGGCATTGCGATGCCGAATTCGCCTCTCAACAATCACTGCTGCCATGATCAGCGGAAAGGCTGGCCATTACACCCCTTGCGCTTAAATACCACCACGTCTCTGAAAACGCAATTAATTTCACTTTAACTGCGTGAGGCAATTTGCGCCGATCTTTGTGAATTGGGCGGGTTTTGCAATAATGTTCATTTGCATAGAAAGGGGAACATTCTCCGACCATATTACCTAATTTAAATATCAGCTAATAACACCGGCGCAGAGAAACGCAATGACGAAGGCAACGCAGTTAACACCATATTTCACCCTTTGCGAGGGCTTTGTGAATAGCAAACATTATTTTTGACTTATTTGCACAGGTTTTGCGTCAGGAAAAGCTGCGCAATCCTTTAGTGAATTCGCTCCACAGTCTTTGTTTATGATCTCCTGTTCATATGGGTTGGGTGTTGGGATTTCACTGTGTTGGTTTCTTCATCTTCAGGGAATTAATGAGAGTTTATTTAGAAGTGATGTCTCGCCTTCTCTCACCAAAGATGTTGATATGCAAAACAAATGCCATGCTGTCAGCTAGAGATACACAACTAACTCAACTGATTGACTCACATGTATACCGTCTTACTGCATGCACTATACGCAAAGCTGTGAAAAGTGCTTTATAAATAAAATGAATTATTATTATTAAAGCACTTAGATCTGTTTATTCACTCTATTATTCAAAGATGTATTTGTGTGCAAGCACAATACACCTGAGAGCTGAGCCTCCGTGCATCTCAACATACCACAACTAATCCCTGGTTCTGCCTCTGCCTTGACTGCTCTCACCAGCTGGTCTCTCTCAACCAAGACAGAGATGCCCAGTCCCAACATACCCAGCTCAGTCCCAACATACCCAGTTCAGTCCCAACATACCCAGTTCAGTCCCAACATACCCAGCTCAGTCCCAACATACCCAGCTCAGTCCCAACATACCCAGTTCAGTCCCAACATACCCAGCTCAGTCCCAACATACCCAGTTCAGTCCCAACATACCCAGTTCAGTCCCAACATACCCAGCTCAGTCCCAACATACCAAGTTCAGTCCCAACATACCCAGTTCAGTCCCAACATACCCAGTTCAGTCCCAACATACCCAGCTCAGTCCCAACATACCCAGTTCAGTCCCAACATACCCAGTTCAGTCCCAACATACCCAGCTCAGTCCCAACATACCCAGTTCAGTCCCAACATACCCAGCTCAGTCCCAACTTAGTCAGGGCGGCGCAAGTAACCTAGAGAAGGCAGCATATATCCTGGAAGGGGGTATCCTATATCAGCGCAAGAGCAGGGAGGAGGCTTTAGCATTGCCAGAGCCCCTCAGATACACAGTCATGGAACTTGGGCACACAGTGCCTTGGGCGGGTCACTTAGCATTGGAGAAGACCCTTGCTAGGATAAGCAGTCGGTTTGCATGGCCAGGCATGTACACACTAGTGGCACAGTTTTGCAGTACATGTGAGAAGTGTCAGCTCTCCTCGGAGAGAGGGGTGTCTCAGGCGCACTTACAGCCTTTGCCGATTATAGGAACACCGTTTGAGAGGATAGGCATGGATGTAGTAGGGCCCTTACCTAGAAGTTCCTCAGGAAACCGGTACATCCTCGTAATCTGTGACTATGCTACACGCTACCCAGAAGCATTCCCCCTGAGGACAGTCAAGGCCAGGCAGGTTGCCAACTGCCTTTTACAACTGTTCTCCCGAGTAGGAGTAGCCAGAGAGGTCTTGACAGACTGCGGAACAAACTTCTTGTCCAAGTCTCTGCATCATGTTTATCAGTTGTTAGGAGTGAAGGGAATTAAGACCACCCCATACCACCCCCAGACAGATGGGTTGGTGGAACGATTCAACCGCACCATGAAGAACATGCTGTGCAAGTTTGTCTCCCAGACGGGCTCGGATTGGGATCGATGGCTGCCCTATCTCCTTTTCGCCTACCGGGAGGTCCCACAAGCCTCCACCGGGTTTTCACCCTTTGAACTCTTCTATGGCCGCCAGGTGAGAGGACCACTGGACCTGCTCAAGGAGTATTGGGAGGGCCCAAAAGCATCGGGAGACAATGTGGTGGCGTATGTGGTGAAGATGAGGGAGAAATTGGAGGAGATGACTATGCTGGCGCAAGAAAACATGAGAATGGCTCAGAGGAACCAGAGGGTGTGGTATGACCGTAAAGCCAGGGAAAGGGTCTTCCAGTCAGGGCAGCAAGTGTTGCTGTTACTGCCTACTAGTGACAGTAAATTGCTTACCAAATGGCATGGCCCGTATGAAGTCACAAGAAGGACTGGTAAGGTGACTTATGAACTGTACATGCCTGACAGAGGGAAGAAACACCAGTCATTTCATTTTAAAAGAGTTCCTGTCCCCTCCAGAGCAAGTGCTGCAACAGCTGTTCGTGCGAGCAGTGGATGAGGAGGAAGAGTCCCCAGAGCAGTTCTTCCCCACTCAAGCGACGGGGCCCTGTCTGGTCGACCTGACCAAACTGTCACCTTGGCAACAAGCTGACCTGAAGCCTCTCCTGGGCCCTGAGCTGTTCCAAGAGAAACCTGGCTTCACCACTCTAACCCAGCATAACATCTACCTGAAGGAGAAAACTCCGGTTCGCCAGAAGAGCTACAGAATTCCAGAGAGGCTGCTACCCATGCTGAAACAGGAACTGCAGGTGATGTTGGAGATGGGTGTTGTTGAGCCTACGAGTAGCGAATGGTGCAGTCCGGTTGTGTTAGTGCCAAAAAAGGATGGGTCTCTGAGGTTCTGCATTGACTTCAGACACATCAACGCAGTATCAACATGGGACCCATACCCGATGCCAAGGATTGATGACCTCTTGGAAAGAGTGGGTAGGTCGAAGTTCATATCTACACTAGATTTGAGCAAAGGATATTGGCAAGTGCCATTGGCTCAGGAGGCCAAGGAGCTGACAGCCTTTAAGACTCCATTTGGAATGTATGCGTTCACAGTGATGCCGTTTGGTCTGCAGGGGGCGCCAGCAACTTTTCAGAGACTTATGGATCAAGTGCTCAGGGGGGCCTCAGAGTTCTCGGCAGCGTATCTGGATGATGTGGTGGTGTTTAGCCAGTCCTGGGAGGACCATGTGACTCACCTTGGGAAGGTGCTTCAGAGCATCAGGAATGCTGGCCTCACCATCAATCCACGGAAGTGTACCTTTGCTCAGCGGGAGGTTGAGTATCTGGGGTATGTAGTAGGGGATGGAGTCATTAGACCACAAGTGGGCAAGGTGGAGGCCATCCACTCCTACCCGGTGCCCACTACCAAGAAGAGGGTGAGGTCATTTGTGGGACTAGTGGGGTGGTATAGGAAGTTCATTCCCGAGTTTTCAGAGCGATCTGCTGTCCTTACTGACCTCACCAAGGATTCTGCCCCGCGCAGGGTGCGTTGGACAGAGGACTGTGACAAGGCTTTCAGGGACCTCAAGATGGCCATCTGCGCGGAGTCGGTTCTCCACAGTCCTGACTTCTCGAAACCGTTTACTCTGCAGACTGATGCTTCGGGTGTGGGTCTTGGGGCTGTTCTTTTGCAGGAGGTGGACGGAGAACTCAGGCCGGTGGTTTTCCTCAGCCGCAAGCTGCTCGACAGGGAGACTAGGTATTCTACGGTGGAGAAGGAGTGTCTGGCGATGAAATGGGCGGTGGAGTCTCTGAGGTACTACCTGCTTGGCAGACGCTTCGTTCTGGTGACGGATCACCGGGCACTCCAGTGGCTTCATCGCATGAGAGACGCGAATATGCGCATCGCTGGATGGTACCTCTCCCTGCAGCCATACTCCTTCACCGTTCAGTACAGAGCTAAGAAGTCGAATGTGGTGGCGGACTGCCTGTCTCGCATCCCGGAGGAGGACGTGTGAGGTACTGCTCTAGGGCGCTTGTTGCGTCTGGGGGAGAGGGAGGAGGAAATGTAACGGAGGTTGCTCCGTTACCTACGATTTGATGCATTTGCACTTTTAGCTAATTTGCACAGTAACATTGTGGTCACAGTGTGATGGGTTGCACAGTAATAATTGCAGCGATTTTAGAATTAGATGTATTTATTGACAACTGTAATATGGAGTATGGGATGGCAACAATAATGATGATTGCAACGGTTGCAGGCTGTGTTGAGCTCTCGGCGGGGTCGGCCAGCTCCGCCTGCAGAGGGGAACGACATTAGTAAGCGAGGGAGCGCTCCCGTCTTAAACGGAAGGTAGTTTATGGGCTGCATGTAGGAACATAAGGAAAACATTGATGATCCATATGAAAAGTGAACATGGGGATTTAATAGTTTGGGCGCTACAATATTTGTTAGAGATGAAAGTATTGTTTGCTTACCTCTGATCTCGTCCTCTAGCTCCTGCGGTGTTCGGGCAAAAGAATCCCGGGGGAGTCTGATCGCCGCCTAAATGGTTCCGGAGCAATCCACTACGGGGAATGTCAGGGGGGGAAGTAGAGAAGTGGACAGGGGGGTAAAAACTGGTGTACATTTTGTGCAGAGGCACACGGTTGTGTAAATGGAATGGGGAGAGGGAATGTACTTACCTGTTTGAATTCTTTGTCTGTAACTTTATGTAGTATGGAACTGCAAAATGTTTGTATAAGAGTTCTCCCCCTGTAATGGAGGGCGTCCAGCTGATTGCCTGCCGGCACCTATAAAAGGAGCCCGGTTTGTCATTTTGGGAGGGTTGGTCAATGGTGAAGGGCTGTTGCCCGTTGTTGTCGTCGGTTCCACCATAATTAAATGCCACCTTGGGCTGCATGGATTTTGGTCTCTTGCCTCTTCACTGAATCCTCCAACCGCCATATTGGCCTTCCAACAAGTGGTGTCAGAAGTGGGAAGCCTACGGAAGTGAGGAGGCACTGATGATTACCAGAGGTGGCAGAGGCAGAGGAGGACATCACAATGGTGAGGAAGCGGACAGTGCAGGGGCAGCGGGCCAGTCATCAGGACAGGAGGGTCCAGATGCTAAGTTGGAGAAGCTGACTGGGCTGGTTGAATCTCTCATACGTACTCAGACTGTCAGAGATGAGCAGGCGGAGAAGGAGGCCGCTCGTCAGGAGCAAAGATGGCATGCCGTTCAACATCAGGTCCGACAAATTCAATCACAAGTGACCCAGTGCATGGGAGAGGACCAGGGAGAGGACCTGGGGCAACGGGAGCAGGAAGAGGAGCAGCATCGGAGGAGGGAACAGGACGAGGATGACGCCAGCCAGAGTACCAGAAGACCATCTAGATCCCGGTGGGAACCACTAGCCCGCAGAGAGCCTAAGTTGCTGCCCCTGTCTCCTGAGGACGACATAGAACACTTCCTAACCACATTTGAAAGGATGGCCAAGGTTTTCCGCTGGGACGAAGAGGAGTGGACAGTACGTCTGGTTCCACTACTAACAGGCAAGGCAAGAAGTGCCTATGTAGCGATGGACCTGGCTGATGCAGAAGCGTATGACAGGGTAAAAGAAGCCATTCTAGACAAGTATGAGATTACAGTGGACACCTACCGCCGAAGGTTTCGTTCTCTGGACATACCTCAAGGTGAGACCCCACAGGAGTTATATATTCGCCTAAAAGACTTGTTTACAAAGTGGGTCAGACCAGAGAAGTCCTCAGTTAAAGAAATCTCGGAGATGATGATTCTGGAACAGTTCTTGAGGATGGTCGACCCAGAGCTAGAAGTCTGGATCCGTGAACATGACCCCAAGAGTGCAGAAGAGGCAGCTCGCCTGGCTGAAGTCTTCATGTCGGCCAGGAAGGGGAGTAGGAGCACCACCTTCAGCAGGGACAGACAGTCCACAGCAAAGAGTAAGCCCATTGAGAGAGAAGGGGGTTATGGTCTAGCCCAGGGTAAAGGTTTCTCTGAGAGTAGGCCCCAATATGACAGTAAGCCTTCCACCAGGCCCAACAATCAAGATGTGAGGTGTTACTACTGTGATGAGTTAGGACACACAAAGCCCTTTTGTCCAGCCAGACAGAGCAAACCAGCCTACTTATGTTCTGTCCCGAGGCCCAATAGGACAGGACCTATAGTGCAGGAGGCAGGCCAGGTTGTATGTGCACTAGTGAATGGTCAGCGTGAGGACGCCCTGGTGGACACAGGCAGTTCTCAGTCCATGATTTTGTCCAGTTTAGTCCCTAGGGAGCAGTGGAGTGGGGACATGGTTAGAGTAGCCTGTATTCATGGCGATGAAAAAGTCTACCCCACTGCTGAAGTATATTTAACCGTCGGAGGCCAGACCTTTCTCCTCCCAGTGGTTTTAGCTCCCAGTCTACCATACTCAGTGATTCTAGGCCAGGATGTTCCTACTTTATTAGACCTCTTACCACAGCCCCCTTACCCAGCAAAATCATGTAACATGGTAATCACCAGGGCTCAGAGTGCAGTGGAGGCTTTTAGGGAGCTACCCTTTGATGGGGTTGAGTTGGAGTCAGGCCCGGGGAAGCAGGCTAGGACAAGGGCCCAGAGACGTAGGGACAAGTTTTTGGGTACTGTCAGAGCCGCAGGTGAGGAGCTTCCCAAACCCACCCATCCCGTAGACCTGGACATCCCTGCAGATGTAGGTGAGCAGCAGAGAAGGGATCCTACTCTACAGTCGTGGTTCGACAAGGTGTCAGAGGTTGATGGGGTTAGTCAGGGCGGCGCAAGTAACCTAGAGAAGGCAGCATATATCCTGAAAGGGGGTATCCTATATCAGCGCAAGGGCAGGGAGGAGGCTTTAGCATTGCCAGAACCCCTCAGATACACAGTCATGGAACTTGGGCACGTAGTGCCTTGGGCGGGTCACTTAGCATTGGAGAAGACCCTTGTTAGGATTAGCAGTCGGTTTGCATGGCCAGGCATGTACACACTAGTGGCACAGTTTTGCAGTACATGTGAGAAGTGTCAGCTCTCCTCGGAGAGAGGGGTGTCTCAGGCGCACTTACAGCCTTTGCCGATTATAGGAACACCGTTTGAGAGGATAGGCATGGATGTAGTAGGGCCCTTACCTAGAAGTTCCTCAGGAAACCGGTACATCCTCGTAATCTGTGACTATGCTACACGCTACCCAGAAGCATTCCCCCTGAGGACAGTCAAGGCCAGGCAGGTTGCCAACTGCCTTTTACAACTGTTCTCCCGAGTAGGAGTAGCCAGAGAGGTCTTGACAGACTGCGGAACAAACTTCTTGTCTAAGTCTCTGCAGCATGTTTACCAGTTGTTAGGAGTGAAGGGAATTAAGACCACCCCATACCACCCCCAGACAGATGGGTTGGTGGAACGATTCAACCGCACCATGACGAACATGCTGCGCAAGTTTGTCTCCCAGACGGGCTCGGATTGGGATCGATGGCTGCCCTATCTCCTTTTCGCCTACCGGGAGGTCCCACAAGCCTCCACCGGGTTTTCACCCTTTGAACTCCTCTATGGCCACCAGGTGAGAGGACCACTGGACCTGCTCAAGGAGTATTGGGAGGGCCCAAAAGCATCAGGAGACAATGTGGTGGCGTATGTGGTGAAGATGAGGGAGAAATTGGAGGAGATGACTATGCTGGCGCAAGAAAACATGAGAATGGCTCAGAGGAACCAGAGGGTGTGGTATGACCGTAAAGCCAGGGAAAGGGTCTTCCAGTCAGGGCAGCAAGTGTTGCTGTTACTGCCTACTAGTGACAGTAAATTGCTTACCAAATGGCATGGCCCGTATGAAGTCACAAGAAGGACTGGTAAGGTGACTTATGAACTGTACATGCCTGACAGAGGGAAGAAACACCAGTCATTTCATAACCTTTTAAAAGAGTGTGATAGTATTTTAGACTGGTCTAGTCCAAAGATTTACCAAGATACGTTCAAAAGGTTGAGTCTGGTTTATTGTGGAAAACATTACGAGCGCAAGGACTTCCTGAACAACGCAAACAAAGGTGGTTTGTCAGAGAAGTGAAGTCAGTCACTTCGCTCTGGCTTATATACAGATTGGCTAACTCATTGCACGTCATGTGAAATGGCAGGCGTGGCCAAGAGTATAGACATGTGAAACAAAGAAAACAAAGGTCTGAATCAGGACGAGGAAGACTAAGGTGGGGCCCTTCTGACTTAAAACAAAGAGATGAGGAAGAGCTATGCAGAGTGTGTTTACAATTACAAAGGGGGGAGACTGAAACTGGGGTTTGCAGGGGACTTGGGGGAAGGTGATGAATTACCAGGACAAAGGTTTAAGGTGTTTGGATGTAAATTCCTGGACAATCCCTCATTTGTGCCTGAACAGGCACACAAAAATAAAATATAAAATCCAAACACAGCGTAAACAGTCAGCTATGCTATACATGTGGAAAGGAAATAATCTCTCCACTAGGTGGAGCAAAAAAAAAAAAAAAAAATCTCTTTTTCTTTTTTTTTTTTTTATTATTTTCTTTCCACGTGCAAAATCACGCACCAAAACCCCTTGTTTCAGAAATTTGACAGGAAACAAGATAAAAAAGATGACATGATTATATACTATTTATAGTCTAAGAGTGGACAACCATTCACAAAAAAAAAAACTTGATTTAACAAGGCAAAAAAAATAAATGGTTACCAGTGTAAGAAGGGCAAAAAACCTCTTGGTCAATTTAGAGGAAAAACCCAAACTTATTTATCAACTCATGTTTCAACCATTGCAACTCTTGTAAACAAATATGATATTTTCCAGATTATTTCAAAGTTCATTCACTCTTGTGAATAATCGCATGTGATGTCCTATGGAACATAGATTCCATGTGTGCGTCTCTGAATGTTTAATGTAGGTTCCAGTGTGTGCGATCAGAGGTGCAGTCCGATTGCTCATCAGAGGAGAATGTCATATGGGGAATGCAAGGCGTCTTCTCTTCTAGATCGCAACTTCAATGTCGCGTTGCTTGAAATCAGTTATGTTCAATGTTAGTGTGTGCAGGTGTGTGTGCGTGTGTGGTGCATCTTGTGAGGAGGTGACCAGCAAGGTCATTTTTCCTCCGATTCCTCGTCAGAGGAGAGGACAGTGTGATGGCCCATGGTTTTGGCCTCTGAGCCCTCTGGTTCAGCTGCATTCTGATCTCCTGGTGTTTGCGATCCCCTGGTGGACCGTCCTCTGCTGCTTGGACCCGTTGGCAATGCTTGCATGGATCCACGAAGTCCTCTCAGATCGCTGTCTGCGTGATGAGTAGAACCTGGTACGGCCCGAGCCATCTCGGCGAGTTCCAGCTCCTTCGTCTGTGGTCGTGGACCAGGACCCAATCCCCAGGAGAGATGTGATGCAGGAACCCCTCCTTAGCCTCAGGAAATGGCGGTCCTCACTCTGTTGAAGACATTTTTTAGAATTGTATTCAGTGCAAGACAATATTGTATCATATCATCTTCACATGACATGAGACTAATCTTATTTTGGGGAAAACGGTGTGTTAGTCATTTTCATAGGTCGACCAGTAAGGACTTCATGTGGAGCCAGCCCTGTGGTCTGGTGCGGTCTCCCTCTCATATACATGAGTGCCAGAGGTAGAACTTTCATCCATGACAGACCTGTCTCTGCCATCAGCTTGGTGAGCTTTACTTTCAGAGTTTGATTAGCTCTCTCCACTATTCCAGCACTTGCTGGATGATAGCTACAATGCGTTCTAAGGTCAATCTGTAGGCTATTGCAGATTTCCTGAATGACACTATTTACAAAATGGCTCCCTCGATCTGAAGAGAGTTTGGTTGGCAGGCCCCATCTTGGAATGATCTCTCTCAGGAGACTCTTTGCCACTGACAACGCTGAGGCCTGCCTGCAAGGAAATACCTCAGTCCATTTGGAGAAAAACATCAGTTAATACCAGGCAATATTTGTACCCCTGGCATGGAGAGAGTTCAATAAAATCCATCATAACATGTTCCCATGGCCCACTTGGCCGAGGATGTGCTGACAGTTCCATTTTTATCCCTTTTCCAACATTGGTTTGCATGCATATGATGCATTTGGCACAGTTTTGTTCCTCAAAAACCGTGAAACCTGGTGCATACCAATACCTGTTAACATCCTCCGTCACCCCTGTTTTTTGAAACATGATCTGGCCCGTGGGCTAGTTTGAAAGCATAATGAAAACATGAACGAGGTAGTACAGGTTTGTCATTAGGCCCTAGATACAGGTTAGTTTGGTGGTGGAAATGTGCACTTATTCCTTCATTTCTTTTTCTCCGCAGGTGGAGCAGATGCTTGTAGGTCAGAAATGTCTGCCAGGGACAGTGGAGGAATCTTGTCAGGGTCTGTGGATGGTACAGAGAGCATAGAAAGCACAGGGGAGGAAGCAGAGACAGCCGCAGCTTTTGCAGCGAGCTCTCGGAGGGTGAGGAGGGAGTCCCTGTCCTGGTTCAGCAGGGTGAAGGTGCGGTGGGACACCACACAGCTAGGGCGCCAGCAGCACGTACAGGCTCTTGAACTGAACCCGGTCCATCCCTGTACTGCTTCACATAGGGTCGGCCCGGGTTGTGCTGCTGGAGGGCTCACCTCGGCGCTCCCGCTCCCCCAGCACAGGCTGATGAAGTGCTCCGTCTGTGGATTCACAGATGAGAGAGACAAACAGAGACAAAACAGAAGAGCAAAAGGAGAGTTCTCTGGTCTGGTCTCCCTGTTCCCCTCTTTGGTCAGGAACGGTTATTCAAAATCTGTTGGAGATTCTCAGAAATATGGTTAAGCGCAAGCTCCTGCTTTGGGGAAAAAATGTTGTTATTCTGTCAGGAAAACTTAAACAGGGTGACTGTTCAAGTGTCATTTAGAGCCAGTCTGCAGTAGCCTATAGTGACATCAAGGGCAGTGTTAGAATGACTTTAACACGCCCAGTCCCCAGTCATGATCAAGGCAATTGGATTTGGCTCTAGCATTTCTCTCGCGATTTTATGAAAATAAAATAACCATATTCTCGTCTCAACAAAACAACACCCCCTAAGGGTGAAAGCAAAAATTTCCTGAAGTCAGGATAAAAATAGAGATGGGGCAAAGAAAATGACACTAAAATGAATTGGCTTCATTTACAATTAACTAATCAAAAAACTCCAGCAAAGCTTCATTTGTATAGCTAAAAATTTGTATATCTAAACCCTCCCTCTTCTGCATTTGAGGACAGAGTATTTGGGCACTGCTTCGGACAAAATGGTCTCTTCTCCGTTTCATACTTATCTGTCGCTCACAGTGAATTGGTGACATGGCGTTGGCGTTGCATCTCACGAACCCCAGATCGCCCATCTGTAGGGAAACAGGCCAGTAACCTCCATCTCCACCTCCGGTCTGTGCCCGTCTCCTGGTTCGGCATTCACCCATCACTCCCGGAACGACAGTTGTCTGTAAAAAACCACTCAGAAAAAACACTCAGGCCCGATGAATGTGCCTCAAACTATAAACATGAGATATTTAACATAACCATTTAAAAAATATAATTGGGTTATGAGATGCTGCATTCAGATTAAGACACTAGCAACCCTTATCTATTCCCCCCACTATTATGCACAACCCTTATGTCTTAAAGTCCAGGTTAACCCAGTTCAAATTTTTGTTATGAGCTTCACACACCACAGGAAAACATGTCATTAACCACCCAGCCAAATCTGAGTGATTAAAAATGTCGCTAAGTATATAAAATAAGGCTTCAAAATCGGTTAAAAATCAGCAGCATTCTCTGGTCTGAGACTGTGGGGGCGTGTCTGCTGAAGGCACCGAAGCCACACCCAATTGCGTGGGGAGGGGGTGTGGAGGGAAGAACCTGTCAAATAGTACCGTTCTCTGGTCTGCATAGTCACACTGGCACGCCGTCTCTTTTGTGGTAGGAAGGCACAGCTTTGTGAAAACAGGAGGAGTTGAAATTACACTTGTCTAATGAATCAAACGCACAGATGCTTCCTCCTAACCTACCTCCTGACAAACACAGGTAAAACTGTAGCTACTCTATACCAACGCGCCAGTGTTACTGCCCTTAGATGCAAAATACAAAAACAGGCAACGAGGAATGTATGAGTCTGTCCCTATTTTCTCCCTGCCACCTCCGGACCCATTCCTATCCCTCCCAGGCGATCCTGTCGTCCCTTGGGATCAATGGAAAAAGTTGTTTAAAATGTACCTTTTAGTCACTGGCTTGAACAGCGCTGATAGCGCGAAGAAGCGTACTACCGGAGTTGATAATCGGGACAGACTCATCCACTCTCGTTGGCAATGTTATGTGTGAGAATATTCTCACACATAACATTGCCTACGAGAGTGGATGAGTCTGTCCCGACGAGCACTCGGCTTCAACTTTCCCTCTCATATCCAACAGAACTGGAATGTTCAGCCAGTAGCCGCCGAGCACCGCTTCACTGGGAGAGGGTGCGTCTTTCTCCAGCTGCAGCTGGTCTACCTAACCATCCCCCTCGCTCCCACCTCCCGGTCTCCCGCTGGAGAAATATACTGTAACCATTACCGGTGAACCCATACGCACATCAGGTGCCACAAATATGGCAGGCAGTTTCTGTATAGTTAACGCTTATAGTCATAATATATCATCCGTAACGTTATTTGGTGGGTGGTCGCCTGGTCGGTGCTGCTAGCTATGTTAGCTAGACTAAGGTTATATACACACTCCCATCTGAAACAAGCTACATAGCTAATGTTAGCTATAATTCCTCCTAAGATTACATAATTCATCATAGCTGACATTACCACATACATGTCAAGACATATTTTGTATATTAATAGCAGTGTATTTTCCTATTGCTTACGTTACCTAGCTAACGTTATAACGTTAATAAGCTATAAGCACACAAGGCAGCGGTGTCGGCACCAAAGGTTGATGCGACAGGAGAATGGAGGCCGGGGAGGGAGATGGTTGGCTCCGCCGAATTCACCAGGACCAGTCGTGAGTCCGTGAAACCCAAAAGCCTCATATTATAATTGCAGAAGCTTTCGGGAGTGAAATGTTTGCTGCAGAGGCGGGCGCTAGCGGTGACAGACTCTGTAACACCATGGCTCTTCAAAAATGCTAACCATTTGCTTCTCACTCCCATACTCGGGAGTGAAAGAAGCAGACCTTATCATCCCATTCCTGCTGGCATCCAGGAAGGATGCATTTTCGTTTAGATTTATGCATAGGCATTGCTAACTAAGAAAAACTAGCTAATTCTAGACTGTTGGTTAAAACTAGCTAATTCTAGACTCAAGATTGAGCAGGAAAACCGGAGATTCAAATCCGTTCTAGCTTTATATAGTGTTAGGGCGGGGATATGCTAAGAACACCGCTCTACGTCATCCGGTACCCGTTTTAAGCCCGCCCAGAAAATCCGGAAATCAAAACTGGTTAAAAACACAAAACTGGTCTAACTTCACAATTCAGTACTACACATGGTTCATCCCATTTTTACATGTTATCAGCAATGCATCACTAACACATAGAATGTGTTTTCAAGCAAATCTCTGATTTTGGTTAACTGGGACTTTAAGCTACATATCAGAAAGAGAGACAAAACAAACAACAGTTAAACAGACCAACAGCAGGTTCCAATGTCCCCAGGAAGGCATGATCCAGGCTCCTCAAAGACCTGCCGCCCAGGGTCCATAACACCTGAAAAATAAGACTCAAACACAGACTGGGTTCAATAGCAGAGGAGAAGGCCTAAAGTCAACTCCTCAAAAACACATTATCATTATATGAATGAAATTCATACAGTAGAAATGCATAAAACGAACAGCTTATGGCCATTCATTGACTATTGAAACAAAACTCCTGAATCAAACACCTATTCAAAACCCTGTCAGACTTTTGAGTTCGCTCTACATCTATTTTATCCTGTTTATTTACCTTAAAAAAATAAAACTCTCTATCTTGGCTAGTTTAAAAACTCCCTTATGGGTTGTTCAAGGGAACTCCAGCAGGTGGCGCTCGACCCCAAAATCGGAGGCTCTTCCTTCCGGACCTGTTCGGACAAAAACCTCGTAGAAAGGGGTGGCTTAACTCGTAGAGAGAAGGGGCGTGGCTAATGGCGCAACAAGTCGAGGGGGGAATCTAATTTTAAATCAGAGTTATTCTGCTGGGGAAATGGTGGAGAGACTGTTTGCTGAATCTCCTTATCTTTCCTTCCTGACCTAAAAAAACTCTCTCGTGCTACTCTCCCAAATCTTAAAAACAGACCAGTCTAGAGAATTAACAGGCTTTTCCCTTAACCCTCTAGCTGAGCCCGAATCTTAGAATTTAACACCAAAATGTCAGATGTGGATGTAAGAAATCGAAAATACTTTAGCACATAACGAAATCTGCCACAAACGCTCGCAGAAATATGCTTCAGTGCAACAATCACATCAGGCTAGACGTTTGCAGTAGAATTCTGTTACATCCTCTAGCCATATGGTATTAGCCGGGGTTACATTGACACCTAGTGGTGCTCCCAAAATGTTGCATGTATGACCCGGAAGTTGTCTTTGGCAGCGCAGGGAAATTTAAAGAAACAAATCCCTAATAACCACGAACCTAGAAACCCCAAAACAGCAATGAAAGGAAACCTTATGGTTAACTCACGGCGGGAAAGAATACAATTTCGAAAGAAACAAAGACACATTAAAATTCGCTTAGTACTCACCCAGTCAGCGAAGTGCTTTGTTCTCTTCTGGCTCAATGGCGGAACACCGGGACAGTGTTTTCCTGCGTCTCCTAGGCAACCAGCTAGCCTACTGGAAATCTAGCAGTTACGAATATTAACAGTCTAAAAGTGTACAAAAATACTTACAATACTTTTTACCTGGATCCATGGCGCGCGTAACAAACATACAATCAAGAGTTGAGGCTCAACAGTAAACACATAAGACGAACAAGACGAAAACAAAGGCCCACGTTTATAAACATGCCCGGCTGCACCAGCAACTTGGTCAGAGCCAAACCTAGTTTTAGGTCCACCAAACACTGTACAGCCACTTGGTCAAAGCTAACGCTCGTTAGGTTCACCAAGCCACCCGGGATCAAAGGGGAAAACGTTTCTCCAAGAAACGCGGATTGCAAAAACTCTCAATCTTCCCCCGTAGCTACCATCTCGTTGGTAATCGTTCTTCAACGAACATCAACAATCACTTCGAAGCTATATCTCCGTTGAGCAAAACTCTCTCAACGGGCTCTGCGGTTTTAATCTCATCCGCGACCGGCCAAAAGGGAACCTGTTCTGTGCCAACTCTTTGGCGTATTAGACCAAAACTCACACTTCTTCTGAACACTGCTTAACCCTCGTAACGAAACAAGGACGAAGTCGAAGGACAATACGATATAAAATCTATTGCTGTTCACATCTCCTTAGATAGTTACTTACTAAATACCCACGCTGGGGTTTTCTGTTTTCAAACAATCCAGACCAACAAGCTGAACCAAATCAAGGCAAATACAACTCAACCCATAAGAGGGTTCGTTTAAACGTACCTGTGAGCTTCAAGAATCCAGTGTAAGAACTGAGGAAATAATCTCAGCGTGCGCTCTAGCGCAAGAGAGAAAATTGATTTTCCAAAACCCACTATGGACCCGACACGTCTGTCGATCAGTTCATCCACTGGAATCCCGGCAACACGCAGGCAGTGCTCCCATTCCCGTTCGCCAAACTGTGATAGTATTTTAGACTGGTCTAGTCCAAAGATTTACCAAGATACGTTCAAAAGGTTGAGTCTGGTTTATTGTGGAAAACATTACGAGCGCAAGGACTTCCTGAACAACGCAAACAAAGGTGGTTTGTCAGAGAAGTGAAGTCAGTCACTTCGCTCTGGCTTATATACAGATTGGCTAACTCATTGCACGTCATGTGAAATGGCAGGCGTGGCCAAGAGTATAGACATGTGAAACAAAGAAAACAAAGGTCTGAATCAGGATGAGGAAGACTAAGGTGGGGCCCTTCTGACTTAAAACAAAGAGATGAGGAAGAGCTATGCAGAGTGTGTTTACAATTACAAAGGGGGGAGACTGAAACTGGGGTTTGCAGGGGACTTGGGGGAAGGTGATGAATTACCAGGACAAAGGTTTAAGGTGTTTGGATGTAAATTCCTGGACAAGAGTTCCTGTCCCCTCCAGAGCAAGTGCTGCAACAGCTGTTCGTGCGAGCAGTGGATGAGGAGGAAGAGTCCCCAGAGCAGTTCTTCCCCACTCAAGCGACGGGGCCCTGTCTGGTCGACCTGACCAAACTGTCACCTTGGCAACAGGCTGACCTGAAGCCTCTCCTGGGCCCTGAGCTGTTCCAAGAGAAACCTGGCTTCACCACTCTAACCCAGCATAACATCTACCTGAAGGAGAAAACTCCGGTTCGCCAGAAGAGCTACAGAATTCCAGAGAGGCTGCTACCAATGCTGAAACAGGAACTGCAGGTGATGTTGGAGATGGGTGTTGTTGAGCCTACGAGTAGCGAATGGTGCAGTCCGGTTGTGTTAGTGCCAAAAAAGGATGGGTCTCTGAGGTTCTGCATTGACTTCAGACACATCAACGCAGTATCAACATGGGACCCAT
Organism: Borostomias antarcticus; assembly: GCF_949987555.1. Lineage (NCBI taxonomy): Eukaryota > Metazoa > Chordata > Actinopteri > Stomiiformes > Stomiidae > Borostomias > Borostomias antarcticus. The sequence continues at coordinate 637,918 of NC_140260.1, read as the reverse complement.
ACCCGATGCCACGGATTGATGACCTCTTGGAAAGTGTGGGTAGGTCGAAGTTCATATCTACACTAGATTTGAGAAAAGGATATTGGCAAGTGCCATTGGCTCAGGAGGCCAAGGAGCTGACAGCCTTTAAGACTCCATTTGGAATGTATGCATTCACAGTGATGCCGTTTGGTCTGCAGGGGGCGCCAGCAACTTTTCAGAGACTTATGGATCAAGTGCTCAGGGGGGCCTCAGAGTTCTCGGCAGCGTATCTGGATGATGTGGTGGTGTTTAGCCAGTCCTGGGAGGACCATGTGACTCACCTTGGGAAGGTGCTTCAGAGCATCAGGAATGCTGGCCTCACCATCAATCCACGGAAGTGTACCTTTGCTCAGCAGGAGGTTGAGTATCTGGGGTATGTAGTAGGGGATGGAGTCATTAGACCACAAGTGGGCAAGGTGGAGGCCATCCACTCCTACCCGGTGCCCACTACCAAGAAGAGGGTGAGGTCCTTTGTGGGACTAGTGCAGCGATTTTAGAATTAGATGTATTTATTGACAACTGTAATATGGAGTATGGGATGGCAACAATAATGATGATTGCAACGGTTGCAGGCTGTGTTGGGCTCTCGGCGGGGTCGGCCAGCTCCGCCTGCAGAGGGGAACGACATTAGTAAGCGAGGGAGCGCTCCCGTCTTAAACGGAAGGTACGGTAGTTTATGGCGCTGCATGTAGGAACACTAGGAAAACATTGATGATCCATATGAAAAGTGAACATGGGGATTTAATAGTTTGGGCGCTACAATATTTGTTAGAGATGAAAGTATTGTTTGCTTACCTCTGATCTCGTCCTCTAGCTCCTGCGGTGTTCGGGCAAAAGAATCCCGGGGGAGTCTGATCGCCGCCTAAATGGTTCCGGAGCAATCCACTACGGGGAATGTCAGGGGGGGAAGTAGAGAAGTGGACAGGGGGGTAAAAACTGGTGTACATTTTGTGCAGAGGCACACGGTTGTGTAAATGGAATGGGGAGAGGGAATGTACTTACCTGTTTGAATTCTTTGTCTGTAACTTTATGTAGTATGGAACTGCAAAATGTTTGTATAAGAGTTCTCCCCCTGTAATGGAGGGCGTCCAGCTGATTGCCTGCCGGCACCTATAAAAGGAGCCCGGTTTGTCATTTTGGGAGGGTTGGTCAATGGTGAAGGGCTGTTGCCCGTTGTTGTCGTCGGTTCCACCATAATTAAATGCCACCTTGGGCTGCATGGATTTTGGTCTCTTGCCTCTTCACTGAATCCTCCAACCGCCATATTGGCCTTCCAACAAGGAGGATTTGTGGAAGAGGTGTATAAGTCCTGCTCTTTTATTCTTTTGATATGACCCAAGTAAGTAATTGAATAAGTTACAACAGCAATGCCAACAAGTAGCAATAAATAATTTAATAGGTTGTTCATGCATATACAAATCCTTTGCAAATCAAAGAGGTGTATCTAATAAACTTTGAAGGGCCCTAGCCTATAGAAAAAATAGCTTTATTCAAACATTTATTTGTTTATGGTAAGTGAGGATAAAAAACATTAATAATCCTTTTTATTCAAAGTAGTGTTGCTACCATTTGTTCAAGCATTTTTATTGCACATACTGTGTATTAGGGAAGCTTGTCACAGGCAAGGCAGCAGTACGTGACAGCGTCAACACGAAGGGGCTCACGGCTTGTGCTGACCAGCTTGGTGAAGTTCTCCTGAACATCTTCAGCTTGAGTCTGAAAGTGGAAAGAGTCCCAGAGCGATGGAAAGCATCCTGCCACAGGGCTGGCAGCACTGTGAAGACCAGGTCTTCTCAAGTGACTTCAACGCCATCCAGCCCTGATTTTTGGGAGATAAGGTACGGACAATGCGGGCGGATGGATTATAGACTACTTGACTGGCAGACCACAATATGTGAGGTTTCTGGGCTCTGTGTCAGAGAGAGTGTTCAGCAACACAGGGCCCCTCAAGGGCCTGTCCTGGGTCCCTTCCGGTTCACACTCTACACATGGGACTTCCAATACAACTGGGAGACATGCCACCTGCGGGAGTTCTCGGATGACTCTGTTATTGCTGGAAGTGTAAGAGGACATGGGGAGGAATACAGAGGCCTAGTCGAGGATGTTGGTGTGTGGTGTGCACAGAAGCACCTGCAGCTCAATGTGGGGTAGACCAGGGAGATGGTGGGGGAGTTCAGGAGGAACAAGGCTCCATTTATCCCCATTTCCATCCAGGGGGTTGATGTTGATGTGGTCTAGTCAGCCTACGTGTGCATCTGGACAACTTGCTAGAATGGGCAGGAAACACATCTACAAGAAGGGACAGAACAGACTCTACTTCCTGAGGAAGCTCAGGTCCTTTGATGTATGAACTACCACTCCTCTTCAATACTGACCATGCTCCACCAGTCTCGTGTAGTGAGCGCCATGTTCTTTGCAGTTGTGTGCTGGGGCATCACTATCAAAACAGCTAATGCCAACAGGATGGACAGGCTGATCAGGAGGGCGGGCTCTGTTCTCGGAGTCAGCCTGGACTCATGGACGCACCGCAGTACATGACACTGGTCAGGCAGAGGAGCGCCTCCAGCTGAAGAGTGGTCCTGCCACAGTGTTCCACACATGGATGTATTAAAAGAACGGTTCCACAGAGCGCTTCCATAGGTCCTTCCTCCCAGCCGCCATCAGGCTGTTCAATGCATCCCCTGACTGGCTGGACACTATGGATCTGAGCAGCTTGGAGGGAACTGAGACTTTTTTAATGCTCAGACATTTTGGACAGGATAAATAAACTGAAAAGCGATCTGGTATTTTTTTGCGTAATATTGGTCCAAAAAATGAAATGAAATGAATGGAGGTGAATGACCGGCCTACCTTCAGGATCACTAATCTATCTATCTATCTATCTATCTATCTATCTATCTATCTATCTATCTATCTATCTATCTATCTATCTATCTATCCATCGATCGATCGATCGATCGATCGATCGATCGATCTATCAATCTATCTATCTATCTATCTATTTATCGATCTATCAATCTATCTATCTATCCATCTATCCATCTATCCATCTATCTATCTATCTATCTATCTATCTATCTATCGTAAGTAGTAAGTACTGTATCTATTTAAATGGGGCCTTCATTTCTAAATCTATATGAAATGAGAAGGAAAGTCAGTCAAACTCAAGTTCAAGAACATTTGCTCTTGCTCCAAGTCACATAGCCTATAATTCAAAGGTGTTTGAACTTCAAGTGACATCAGCATTGATCCTTAGCCTTGAAAAAGCCACTCACAATTTCCTCTTTCACCTAAACACATGACACCCAAGCATGTGTCTCAGTCCTGTTCACTGAGATCCCAATAGACTCTGTTTACACTTCGCAGAGCTCATACATCTGTTTACAAAAATTTGCCAGCACCTGCAGTAAATCAAACGTGATAAGATTTAAATATTAAGGTTCTTTATTTAAATAAGGCTCTAAATAAGAGAGATAGGAAGAAACAGCTGTGGCTTTAAGTGTCAGTGGAACAGAGTTTGCAGCTGTGGTGAAGAATTCAGGAGTTCCCCTCGCAGGAGTGTGGGGAGGCAGTTTGTGTTTGAAGCCGCTGATTATGTTCCAATAGATTTGTTAATGTGTGGTGTATACACGTTGCAAACAGTCTCTTTAATCAAAAGCAACTTTATTTTGTAGTCTAAACAGTTGTGTATCTTAAGAAGACTGGCTGTTGTATTTAAGGGCTATGTGTTGAATTATCAGAACCAGAAAATTATGGAAAAGGACAAGATTGTTGTCATGGTTCTGTGATCCAAATTGAATTCCTCTTCTGTATAGATTTTTTTTTCAGGTTCAGTTGTTTTCTCCGTGTTGTATTAACTCATAAAGGGGCCCCACTCTACCCTCTACATCTCTGTGAAACATATCTGGTAACCGTCAGGAGCAAACGTTCACAGCCAATCAGTGATAAGATTTTCTGATTGGACTAAATTATTGGCTAGTCAAATAATGGGGCCCCGCAATGCTTCGTCCGTGGCAGGGGACCAGAGAGGTACTGTTTTGTACACTGATTAAATAAACAGAGTAAAAGCTGATATGTTGAACTCCATATAAATACACAGAGGAGGATGAATGACATGTCAGATCCTTCAGACAGTGTCGCTCAAGTGATGCTTTTGTTTCAAAGGGTGTGATCATGTCCAGGTGCTTCCAATTTAGATGAATGACATCATTTCCTGAATCGTTCAGCTAAATCTGAGGGCCTCAAGTGTATATGGTATGTTACTCAACTTGGACTCAACATACACACATACACACACACACACACACACACACACACACACACACAACCCCACCCCCCCAACCCCACCCCCACACACTCACTCTGGTTACCGTCCCACACTTTCGTCTGTTCTAACCCTGCTGTAATAACAAGTAGAAGTGGGCTTCACTCTCTGGCTGTAAACCTGCACAGCACGTTTCAGCCTTGTTCCATGCCTGTTTGCAGTGAGCCTGAATTCCTGTTTTATAGTGAAGGAAACATTTAAGAGTTTTTAAGTACCAACTCTAACAAACATAGCCTAAACACAAACAAAACCATGATGATGACAAGATTTGTAACAGACATATTTGCTCCCAGAAACTATACAGTTGTATATTAAGGGTCTTGGCATGAGTTTTCTCATTGCACTGTGCTAAGAAGATAGTGCCTCAGGGTGTGTTTGCTGCATCTGGATAGTGAATAGGTGTAATAAAGGAGAATTGATTTAGATGGGTGCTGTTTTACCGTGTTTGTCAAACCAATCTCAAGGGCGCAAGGGAGTTTTACATTCCCCATCTTAACACTGTGAACTGGAGTGGATTTGGGGGTGGGACTCTGTGGGTATACTGTAGGACATTACCATGCATCTCAAATAACCAACCTTTCACTTTTAGTGGCCCACTTTTCTATGTTTATATCCATCTCACCCTTTCAAATCCTTGAACAAAACACTCTCACGTCAGGGACAGTTAGTGTACATGTGTTAGCTACATCCTAAAGGCTTTTTTAACAATGGAAAGGACAGAATCTATGTGATTAATGGGAAAGCAACACCCCTGCTCTTCAAATAGAACATGGTTTCAGATTAGGTTGATGACTAACCAACCAGCGCTATTTTATCACTCTTAATCCAGTGAGGAGGGAATCCCACTCTTAATCCAGTGAGGAGGGAATCCCACTCTTAATCCAGTGAGGAGGGAATCCCACTCTTAATCCAGTGAGGAGGGAATCCCACTCTTAATCCAGTGAGGAGGGAATCCCACTTGCCCATCATAAGCACTGGCCTCAGTTCCACCGTCCGTCTTTGAGATTGTGAATGAGCTGCTGCTGAAGCCACCCAACACATGTTTGGCATGTGATGCACTCACAGTTAATGACTCACACAGGCTGGTGAAGTGCATCTGGATTCAATTGGTTGTCCATGAACTGATTAGCTCCCCTGAGAGTGCATTCAGAATTCTACTCAGACAAACTCATTTTCTCTGTCTGTCCACTGGTGGTCCAGTTATCTCTGATGTTTCTGACACAGTGGGCGACGAAATGGAGCGACACCAATGTTCTGAAGCCGTATTATCTTTCTTGGACTTGTTTGATATTCTGTAGAGTTGTAATACCATATATAATAATAACTCCCTAAGCTAATTCACACTCACATTATATACAATACAATATGTTTCTGAAAACATTTCTTTGACATGTTTGACATGTGAGATTAAAATACTAATAATACTAATAATACTAATAATACTAATAATACTAATAATACTAATACTACTACTACTACTTCTAATAATAATAATAATAATAATATAATATCCATTCCCCTTTAGTCTAAGTATTCCACACTCATAACCGCACCAGCACCACAAAGGCTGGTATAACACAATAAAATGAATGCTGATATATTGAGATAAATGTAACACTGTAATATCAGCCAGGGCCTCTCTGCACATTCAGTAGAGTCAGCAATAAACAAATAAATAAATAGAAAACTATTGTTATACTGTAGGTGTGGTCTGAACTCTACTGACCCAAGAGGAGCCCTGGAGGGCTGGTGCGGTGCTAAACATGTTACCGTTTGATTTACACCACTACAATGATAGGCCCCAGACTGGAGATGACACAATACTTTATCAGTCATACCACATAATTTCTGAGAGATTATTGTCACATCATGTTTAAGTAGTTTAATTAAGTAGGTTAATTTGTCATATGGGACAATACTGTATATACAATGAAATACTTACTTGAGAGCTTCTCTCACATAGACAATACAGTAAATAAAAAATACTAATAAGAAAAGTAGGAGCAATATAGAATACAAAATATAGAGGTCCGGGATATAAAATATAGTATACAATATGAGTGTAAAAAAGAGCTAAATATTGAACGTTTTTAAGAAGACGGTGGGTCAAGAGTTCAGTTTTGGGACATTCTGAGCCAATACAAAGTAACAGTGCAAGCCAACACAAACTAAAGCCACCACATAGAAAATAATCAGAGAGCCTATTTAGTTAAGCGATGTAATTTACAGACGATTACCCCATACCCTACGACAAATGGAACTGAAAGAAGTCAACATGGAAACCATCTTCTGTGGCAGTGAACACATGTGCCGGATAGGCAAATTAGTTCCACACAGATTTTTCTCTGGTTTTCAGGTCAAAACACAGGTCTCATTTAACATAGTAGGCTATCCCACAGTTTGTTTGATGTCTTTGTAAACTTTAACTTTGCAGCTGCAGCTGTAAACTCTTATTTTTGTTTCAGGGAGAGAGACTTGAGAAACACTCCAACATGGAGGGGACTAGGGGCCTTCTGGCCCTCTTCATCCTAGCAGCATGTTTTTTGGTCAACGGTGCGCAAAAAACAGGTAAACGTGAGTTTTTTTGTTTAATCTGCAGTACTCTAGTGCAAACTCAAATATTCAGTCACTGAATGTGAGAAACAGATTTGCCACTGAAGCAACATTTATTATGATCCTTTTGAAGATCAGAGGAATATCATGTCTCTTGGCTGATTTTCTCCCTTCATTTTCTGACTCCCTTTCTCTTCCAGTCTGTACAGAAGAGGCAGTGGCCGATATTGTCTTTCTGGTGGATGGATCGTGGAGCATAGGTACTGAGAACTTCGAGCAGATCCGCCAGTTTCTGTCCACCCTGGTCAACGGCTTTGAGGTCGGAGCTGACCACATTCGCATTGGCCTGGTCCAGTACAGCAACAGTCCGGAAACAGAGTTCCTTCTCAACTCCTTCCAGACCAAACAGGATGTCCTCCAGTACATCAGCAAGTTACCATACAGGGGAGGCGGAACCAAAACCGGTCTAGGCTTGGACTTCATGCTGAAGAATCACTTCACCGACCAAGCCGGGAGTAGGGCCAATGAGGGCGTGCCCCAGATTGCCGTGGTGATCACTGATGGTCAGTCACAAGACGATGTGGAGCCACACGCCCAGGATTTGAAGAGGCGGGGCATCACACTGTATGCCATCGGAATCAAAGATGCGGATGAGATTCAACTGAGGGAAATTGCCAGTGATCCGCTCGACCAGCATGTGTACAGCGTGTCGGACTTTGCCGCATTGCAGGGGATCTCCCAGAGTATCGTCCAGGTGCTGTGCACCACTGTGGAGGAGGCCAAACGCCAGGTCACCGTGGTGACCGACGGTAATGCTTCTAAATACTACACCATGCTCCATCAATCAGCTGAGGGGCTGATGAATTTACCATTTTTAATAGTGAAATATTTATAAAGTTCCCTTGTTGATCTACTTCAAATCCATTGTAATTAATATTAACTATCATTACAATGACATTTAAGATGATAAATGTCTCCTCTCTCCTCTCCAGAATGTCGCACTGTGGCCGACATTGTCTTTCTTGTGGACGGCTCCAGCAGTATCGGGACTGAGAACTTTCAGGAGGTACGAGCGTTTCTCCACAAGTTCATTGGGAGGCTGGAGATCGGAGAGCAGAATGTGCGCGTGGGACTGATCCAGTACAGCGATGAGCCCCATCAAGAATTCCTACTTGCAGATCACATGGATAAACGATCCCTGATAGAGAAAGTGGACAATCTCCCCTACCGCACAGGTGGCACCTATACTGGCAAAGCCATGACCTTCCTCCAAACGCATTACTTCAATAAGGCTGCCGGAAGACTCACAGACCAGAGGGTACCGCAGATCGCCGTGGTGATCACTGATGGAGATTCATCTGATGATGTGGTGGCACCTGCCCAGCTTCTTAGAAATCAGGGGGTCATCGTGTTTGCCATCGGAGTGGGGCAGGCCAATAATGTTGAGCTTGAGGCTATCGCTAACAGACCTCATGAGCGATTCCTGGTCAACATTCATAACTACCAAGCCCTTCAGGGACTGTCCAGGCAGGACGGCTTACTGCAGACCGTGTGTGTGTCCATGACAGACCAGAGGCAGGGTAAGGAAAAGCATCTCTAATAACAAACGTGTTATAGCTGTACAGTAATGTTAGAGATGTTTGAGTGAGAGGACAATCTGTTTTAGAGTGACTATTTTAGAGTGAAGCTACAGTATGGCCAGGTATTTCACAGCTGCGCAACTCTCTCCGTCTTTCCATTACTCTAATCCCATATTATTTTTGACCATGATACTGTATTTAACTCCAAGCTAAGCCAAGACATTGAACTTTGAGAAACATAAGTTGTCTGCAAACAATTCTTAATGGTAATCAAAATGGTCAGACCATCCAAAACAAAACATGTTCTTTCATTGAAATTGCCATCCAACTAAGTCAGGTGAGTCCGGTGGGAACTGCATTAATCTATTTCTGTTCTAATATTTTCTTTTCTAGCCATGGCCGCAACGTTTGCAGACATTTTCTTCCTACTGGACAGTAGCATGGCACTAGCAGACTTCCAGCAAGTTAGGAACCTTCTTATCCGACTGGGGACCCAAATGACTTTGGGTGCAGAGGCAAATCGCTTCGGTCTGGCGCAGTTTGGCCAAACAGTAAAAGTAGAGTTCCTTCTGAATGCCAACCCAACGAAGGAGGAGACCATTTTTGCACTGCGGCGATTCCGGCTTCGCGCAAATGGGTCTCGTAATCTGGGCAGCGCTTTGGAGGTCGCCAGCAAACAGTTTTTTAATGCTGCAGCCGGGGGCCGTGCTGACCAAGGATCCCGTCAGTATCTGGTTGTGGTAACGGGTGGAGCTTCGAAGGATGAGGCGATTAGGACATCACGTCTGGTCAAAGCTGAAGGAGTGACGGTTGTGGCAGTTGGGCTTGGCACAGCAACCCTTCAGCAGCTGAAAACAGTGGCCACTGCTCCATATATGTACCAGAGTGCAAATATTGTACCTGCCTTGAAGAACGTCTTTGAGACTGAGGAGGAGGCAATCACTTTGAGTGGAGGTGAGGGAATCCCATATAGCAAATACTTCAATATTCAACAGCAAATTAAGAATTAAGTGAGGCTATATGATGTTTTAATGTTTAACCAAATAATTTCTAAGTATGATGACAATAACCACACCCACACATATGTTTTCCCACATGCAAAATGTTTTGTTGATGAGTTTGGTTGAAGGAATACATACAGCATAGAGATGTCATGATAACATACATTTTGTAGTCGATACTGTAGCCAAGGGGTGGGGTGGTAGAGAACTTGCCCCGAGTGGGGATCGAACCAACGACCCCACGCTCCCAAACCAACCAACTCGCTAACTGCAACACTAAGAGAGCTAACTCACTTGGCTGAGCTGTTAATAGAGATTAGAGGGTCGTTACAATACCAATACTGTACCTACCAGTGAAGTTTCATGATTCTTGATACCCAATTCGATACCACGTCAAGAAAAAATAAGTATTTTAACCTTCAAATATTCCTTTATCGTGACATACCTAATACATTGCAAATGAAATGCAATAGACAGCTCATCGAAGATCACATATTAAATATATCCTTGTTTGTTACAGATTGCAGATCAGCTAAAGTGGCAGACATTGTATTCATCGTTGATGAGTCAGGTAGCATCGGACAGGCTAACTTCAAGCTGATTCGTACCTTCCTGCGTGATATTGTGGATGGCTTGGATGTGGGTTTCAACGAAGTGAGAGTGGGCATGGTCCTCTACAGCGACAGGGCCACTGCCCAGATCTACCTCAACTCCTTCAATCATAAGAATGAAATTCTTCAGTTCATCAAGATCCTCCCGTACCGCGGGGGTGGCACAAACACCGGTGCTGCTCTGCAGTTTGCTAAAGAGAACATATTCATTAAGGAGAGGGGAAGTAGAAGTGGCCAGAACATCGAGCAGGTAGCAGTGGTCATAACCGATGGCGCGTCTCAAGACAACGTGAGCCCTGCAGCTGCTGAACTTCGTAGATCTGGCGTCAAAATCTACACCGTTGGCATCAAAAATGCTAATGAGACTGAGCTAAGACAGATCGCTTCTTACCCCTACCAAAAGCATGTTTTTATTGCGGATGGTTTTACCAAGCTGAAGAGCCTGAAGCAGAACCTGCAGAAGAGTATGTGCTACAATATCATCCGCTCAGCCGCTAGTGACTTTGCCATGGCAGAGACCATCAAACAAGGTTGGAGCCAATCAGAATCTTCTTTATGAGATGATAGTAAAGACAATGGGCCTCATTCACCAATATCTTCTTAAGTTCTGTTCTTAAATTTCTTCCTAAGAACGTTTCTAAGGAAAGCTCCCGTCTGATTCACGACGTGTTCATAAACCGCTGGAGGAGTTCGCACCTGCCTGCGAATCTCATGGTTTCTCAAGTTCAAAGCTCGTGGCCGCTCACATGAATTAGCATAGGTCAACTCCCCGCCAGCCCCATATAAGGATATGCAACTACAGGGTCGTGCGCAATGTCACTTCTCTGAATGAATACCAGTCATTCGTGCACACGACTCGCCAGCTTTTCGATAGCATAATGGTTTAGGTGGGGTTGTGTCAGGTGCGTTAGCATGTCAGAGGACTGCATTTCGAATCCAGCGTAGGCAATCAAAATCTGATTTTAATTCAGCCAAGTAGGCCTCCTACTATGACGAATTTGCCTTGGTGCATAAACATAGCGAGGCAGAACAGTGCAAAATGTCAACGTGATAGAATACAATAGCCTACAGTCTACAAAAATGAAGGCTATATAGCCTACACAGCTGTGAACGCTAGCAGTTGACAAAAGAGGTACCCTACTTATCTGATCTTATCTACATACTGTATAGAAATGGTCCTTATTGTGTTATTTGTAAATTGAGTATTAGAGTTTCATCTGTAATGACCATAGCCTTGGAGCCGGCAGCAACATTTCACTGTGACTGGACATTAGGCTGCATGTGACAAATAAAGGAATCGTGAATGTTTAACCTTGAGGAGAGATATGCAGGCTACTGGAGGGGGGCCGGCCTGCCCACCGTTGTCCAAGTTCGACCAGCGCGTTGGTGCCATAATAGGGACAACAGCACTGTTGGGTGTGCGCGCCGCTGGCGATATGGATACAGACACCAGGGACACGGACTACCACCCCCTCTCCGCAGCAGACTCTCCGTCTAGCGCACTAACACACATCCAACTGTAGAATTGAGGTGACCGCAATCACCAAATGATGAAATGGTCATGGATTTGTTGGTATTATATGTAGGCCTATACAGCGAAATCTCACGGTGCTTTTGCAGAACGGTAAAATAATTAAAACAAAACACAACACTCATTAATTTACACCAAAACCACAAATTATTAACACACTATCTAAATATTTTATCTACATCTTCAAGATCAACACGAATAACAAGCAATTCGGAGCGAAATGATTTAAACTATGACATATCAGATATTCTGACGCACATGTTTACAATGGAAATGATGGTTATGATTAGGACACGTTATTGGGAATTATGCAAATATAATTGCATTTCAATCATATATCATCAAACTGTAGAATTGAAGTAACCGCAATCACAAATTTTGCATAGTCTAGCCTATTTCCGCACTCAAATGGCCTACTTGCGACTGCTATTCAGTGTTCGTATATTCTGTTCTTAGCTGATAACAAATCCCAGATGAGAAACCATTGGTAAATGCCAGAATTGTCTTAGAAACGGCGTAAATACAGTTTAAGAAGAAATGCTTCTTAAGAACTTCTTTACTTCGTTGGTGAATGAGGCCCAATGTTAGCATGTGAAGTCAAGGTTAGAGTCCATGCATTGAACTTGAAAATCTATAATAAGTGCAACTTAGAATTGACTAAGCTTACCATTTGGTGTGGCCTTACATCATGAGTTTTATATTAGATCAGAGAAAATATATTCTGAAAAGATTTTCTTTTTCTAGGTTGTACGGAGACAGATGAGGCAGACATTTTCTTCCTGATTGACCACTCAGGGAGCATCTTGTATAATGACTTCATGGATATGAAGAAATTCATTATTGAGTTCCTCCAGTCATTCCACATAGGCCCACAACATGTTCGTGTGGGTGTGGCCAAGTACGCAGACATCCCTGAGTTGGAATTTGACTTGACGACCTACACAGATAGCAAATCTTTAGGGAAGGCTGTTGAAGGCATCGTCCAAGTTGGAGGTGGTACCAAGACTGGATTGGCGCTTGACTCTATGGGCCCGTACTTTGAAAAGGCAGAAGTCAGCCGAAATGTCAAAGTACCACAATACCTCATCGTCATCACGGACGGGAAGTCTACCGACAGAGTAATGGAACCTGCACTGAAACTTAGGAACAAGGGGATTACAATTTACTCCATCGGGGTAAAGAATGCCAACCAGACTGAGCTGATAGAGATTTCTGGCAGTCCAGAGAAGAAATTCTTTGTTGACAACTTTGATGCTCTGTTGCTTATCAAGGATGACGTCATCACAGATATTTGCTCCCCTGATGGTAAGTAAGACTGTTTGCAAAGCACCAGTTTATGTCAGTTTACCTGTCAGTTAGAATAGATTTTAAGATTATTTTATTAGTCTATAAGTCATTACATAGTCAAGCACCTAAATACATATCAGATATGCATTTAAAATATACACCTAGTAGGTCCCTCAGGTCCTCGGGCACTGAGCTTTTAATGGTTCCTAGAGCCAGGACTAAGAGGCCTGGGGAGGTCCTAGAGCCAGGACTAAGAGGCATGGGGAGGTCCTAGAGCCAGGACTAAGAGGCCTGGGGAGGTCCTAGAGCCAGGACTAAGAGGCATGGGGAGGTCCTAGAGCCAGGACTAAGAGGCATGGGGAGGCAGCTTTTAGTTCTTATGCTCCCAGCCTTTGGAACACCCTGCCAGAGGACCTGAGAATGTCTGAGACCATGTTAATTTTCAAGCGAGATCTTAAAACATGCCTTTTTAACATTGCTTTTACCATGTAGTTTTACTCGTTTTAATATCTTAGTGTTCTTAATTTGCATTCTGTTTTTATTCTATTTTCCACTATCTTTTAATTTTTAATGCTTCATTTGTATGAATGGTGCTATATAAATAAAATTACGTTGACAATGACATAGTGGTTGACCATGATTGCAAGAGGAGCCATACTTATAACAACAAACCACATTTATTTTCTTTGTCCTCAGTATGCAAGGACGCAAAAGGGGACCTTCTCTTCCTGATTGATAGCTCAGGCAGCATCAACCCGGATGACTTCCAGAAGATGAAGGAATTCATGAAATCTCTGGTTAGGAAGTCTGTCATTGGGCAGGACAAAGTGCACGTCGGCGTAATGCAATTCAGCATCAACCCAGCGATGGAGTTCCCTCTCAAAAAATTTTATGATGTACCTAGTATGGAGGAGGCCATAGATGCCATGCAGCAGATTGGAGGAGGCACTCACACAGGCAGGGCGATAGCCGAAATCTCTGAGTACTTTGACCCACCAAGAGGGGGCCGCACAAACATGAAAAGGTTTCTGATCGTCGTGACAGATGGCGAAGCTCAGGACGAAGTGAAGCAGCCTGCTGAAGCTCTCAGGAATAAGGGGGTGCTGATCTACGCCATTGGAGTGGTCAATGCCAACACTACACAGCTGTTGGAGATCAGTGGGTCACAGAAAAGAGTGTACTCTGAAAGAGACTTTGATTCGCTCCAGCCTTTGGAGAACGAACTGGCATTGGCCATCTGTGATCCGGAGGAAGGTGAGTGCTCTGTGCTTGACCACACCACAGCTAACTGGCTGAATGCTGGCCTACATTATTGATACCACTTACTGTATTAGCATAAAAAAAACATAAGGGTTGACATTTTTCCCTCTCTTCTTCTCTCCTCATCTCTCTCCTCTCATATCAGAGTGTATAAAGACAGACATTGCAGATATCATCTTCTTGGTGGATGGCTCCACCAGCATCACCCTGGATGAGTTCCGAAGTATGAAGACCTTCATGGTGTCCGTAGTGAACAAAACTACTATTGCGGAGAAGCAGACACGATTTGGGGTCATCCTCTTTTCCACTAAAGTAGAGCCCCAGTTCAAACTCAACAAATACTTCACAAAGAGAGAGATCCGCTCAGCAATTTTGGACCTCAAGCTACCTTACGGGGACACGTACACAGGCAAAGCTCTGAATCAGTCCATAGAGTACTTTGATGCTGCGCATGGAGGCCGGCGGGCCTCCAAGGTGCCCCAGATATTGATGGTGATCACAGATGGTGGCGCTACTGACCCTTCAAGTCTGCCTGAAATGTCTGTGAAGCTGAAGAATAATGGTATCAGAGTCTTTGGCATCGGAGTGAACAGAGCTAACCTGAGCGAACTTGAGATCATGACTGGCGGCGACAAATCCAAGGTTTTCTTTGTAAATACCTTCAAGGATCTTGAGACACTGCAGACAAATATGTCTACGGTAATCTGCAAGACCGTCAAACGAGGTAGAAAGACATTCATATATCTTGGTGTCAGCAATTACAGTAGATATTGTGGATGATTTTCCGACAACTTCTGAACAGCATGTCTTATGGAAATTGCATTTTTTCGGTTTGACAATTTCTTCACAGCATGTCTTTTCCATACATTGTTTGAATAATGTGTTTATGATCTGTTTCTCTGTTCTCCTAGAATGTGACAAGCAGATAGCAGACCTGGTTATGTTGATTGATGACTCACGAAGCATCCACGAAGCGAACTTCACCATCATGAGGAAATTCATGGCGGATCTTGCCTCCAACTTTAACATCAACCAGAACTATGTGCATGTAGGGGCTGCTCAGTTCAGCAATGACCTTAAAAATGTTTTCTATCTCAACAAGATTTACAGCGAAGCAGAAGTGAGAAAACAAATTATAGGTATTGAGCACCGTTTTGGAGATGAAACGAACATCGGAGCTGCCCTCAAATCCATCCAGATATACTTCCAAGAACAATATGGAAGTCGAATCAAATCAGGCGTCTCCCAGAACCTGGTGCTGATCACGGATGGAGAGTCTACTGATCGTGTGGGAGCAGAGGCAGATTTCCTCAGGTCTATGAATATCTCCGTGTTTGTTATTGGAATTGGGGACATTAACCATGTGGAGCTTCTGCGCATTGCTGGCTCCAAAGATAGGTTTTTTACTGTAGACAAATTTATCTCCCTGGAAACGATCAAGTACAAGGTGTTGAAGGAAATCTGCAAAGATCCGCAAAATGCACCCGGTGAGTTAAAAGTCTTAACAAGTGCACAATAAACATGTTGCCCCCTATCAATGCTATATGGCCCATTTGTGTCAGTGAAGCAGTGGAAGCATGTGTGAACATTTAGGAGTCATTTGCAGCTTTATTCTGATATTATATCCATGTAAACAGGTGCGCACAAGAAAAAAACAAAACAATGCTCTGCAAACGTGACTCACTGATGTTCTAACATTTTTTAAAACAATGGCAGACAAAGATATTTCTGATGTTGGAGAAAATAAGTTACAACACCACCACTATATTTACTGCTTGCGGTGCATCATCACTGCTGTTTATGAGCAGCTGGGTTTGACAAAGCTGGAATTAGCTATGAATCAGCTAATCATCCCATTCACATCCCTTAACAGCCAAGCACAACTGCATCTATGGAAATTAATATAGCTTCTTAAAATGTAACCAATTATTTAGCTACACACAGTAGCTACTGTAGTAGTGATCAGGTTGTCTCTTGCCCCTGACAGCTTGGCTGGATATACCTACACATTACACCTACAGGAGCTTGTATGACATCCCATTCATGGGCATTAATATGGAGTTGGTCCCCCCTCCGCAGCTGTAACAGCTTCCACTCTTCTGCTTTCGTGTGGTCTCGGTTATAGGTTGCAGCATAGACATCGGCATAGGCTTCGATAATACAGGAAGCACAGGGTCTCACCTGCTATTGGATGGACAGCCCAAGCTGCAAGCCTCCCTGTCGGACATAGTCCGCTCCATGTCCACCCTGGAGGGCCTGTGCTGCGTCACGCCTGGCCCGGTGAAGGCAAACATTGGTTTCCGGGTGGTAAGCCAAGGCCCAGTGGATGACTGGAACTTCGAGGAGTACAGCGAAGACATTGTGAAGAAAGTCAAGGCCCTGCAGATAACCGGGCCCACGTTCTTCAACGCTGCTCTGCTGAACTCTTTCAAAGAGAAGTTCCAGAAGTCGAAAGCCGGTGTGAAGGTGGGACTAAGTACTTTGTCTATATTTTTCATTCAACATTTTACAGTTCAGTACTAATTCAGTAAGAAAATTAGTCCCCCAAATGCCACCTACATTCCACCCAGATACTCAGCCACCTCCACCCAGCTCTAACCTACTGTACCCCATCCCACCCAGTCCTACCCAATCCAGACTCTGTTGCTCATTAATCAATAATGTCCCATCAGGTACTTGTGATCTTCTCTGATGGACTGGATGAAGACGTACAGATAATGGAGCAAGCGTCAAAATTGCTAATTGGTAAAAACGAATCACATTATCTATATCTACTCATGTACTACATCAGAGTTCAGAATTATTATCAAAATGACTCTCTTCATGTAAATATGACAGTATACACATGGACATTGTTTCAAACATGCAACTGTGTTCACTATGCCTTACCTAGGATCTGGTGTTCATGCCCTGCTGACCGTGGCCTTGGAGGGGGTACAGAATGCCCACTCCCTCCAAAGGGTGGAGTTTGGGCGAGGATTCGGCTACAAACAGCCTCTCAGCATTGGCATGCAGAGTGTGATCAATACTATGCACAGACAAGTAGTAAGTCACTCATGTATGGGCCCCAGAGAACTACATTCACCTGCCTATTTCATTTTTCACCATTCTTAAGTTTAGTTATTTTTGTGACCCAGAAATGTCACAATCAGACCAATCCGCTTTTTTGTTGTTTTCTAGATTTCTCTAAGAGATAGCCTGAGGGATGTCCCTTGGCACCAGGGGTAGAGTTATTTCTATTTAATCTGACTGACAGCTTTGAGTGACACAGAAAAATATGCTTTGTTTAGAAATTAGGATTTAGGAATGTAAAGAGAGATTTCAGGGTGTCAAGAAAAGCAGGTCAGAATGTGTGGAATGTGATTCTTGTCTCAGCCTGTCTGGCAGGAGAAAGGAAAACTAGATTTCCAGCCTATTAGGAAATGGGAGATTAATGAAATCATCACAGGCCAGCTATGCATGTTGCAAAGTAGAGTAAAATATTGATTTGCTGATTGACATTAGCAATATGTGGCACAACAAAAGGTTCTCTGATAATGTTAACAATTGATAGCTTGTCCCATTCTTCAAGTATTCCCCAATGTTCTCCCTCTCTCTCTCTCTCCGTCTCCCTCTCTCCCTCTCTCTCTCTCCCTCTCTCCCTGTCTCTCTCTCTCTCCCTCTCTCTCTCCCTCTCTCTCTCTCCCTCTCTCCCTGTCTCTCTCTCTCTCTCTCCCTCTCTCTCTCTCCCTCTCTCTCTCCCTCTCTCTCTCTCCCTCTCTCTCTCTCTCTCCCTCTCTCTCCCTCTCTCTCTCTCCCTCTCTCCCTCTCTCCCTCTCTCCCTGTCTCTCTCTCTCCCTCTCTCTCTCTCCCTCTCTCTCTCTCCCTCTCTCTCTCTCCCTCTCTCTCTCTCTCTCCCTCTCTCCCTGTCTCTCTCTCTCCCTCTCTCTCTCTCCCTCTCTCTCTCTCCCTGTCTCTCTCTCTCTCTCTCCCTCTCTCTCTCTCCCTCTCTCCCTCTCTCTCTCTCTCTCTCTCTCTCTCTCTCCCTCTCTCCCTGTTTAGGACACGGTGGCAGAGAGAGAGTGCTGTAATGTGATGTGTAAGTGCTCCGGGCATGAGGGGATGCGTGGCCAATCAGGGAAACCGGGGCCAAAGGTGAGAAAAAAAAGACAGTAGACACTTTATTATTACACACTTCATATTGGCCCATGAGTTATGATTAACAAGGTTTTAGTTTAAGGAATCTGTCAAACATTCAACAAAAAAGTGTAATCATGCAGATTTTAAAATTAATCCAAATGTGTAAAACCGAGGTCCTTAATCTGTCATTGAGAATCCCGCAATTTATAGGAATTATTTACAAACCCAGACTTCAGGCTGAATTCCAAGCTTGACATATTTATACCACAAAACAGCCCACACAAAGAGCCATGACCACTGTGACACATCAATGACTCATGTCTAGGTGCATGAGTAAACGTCCTTCTCTTCTCTAGGCCACTTATTCTGTTCTTCATGCTTCTCCAATGTGAAGGATTTTTATCCTTATTTTAGTTAGATTGTCAAAGAACACGCTGAGTGGTCGCTCAAGCTGGTTTTAAACAAAGTACAATAGTTTATTCTATGTTACGATTCTGCAGAGTCGGACCCTCGCACCGGAAGTGAATCCAGGCAAGAGTGAAGAATGTGAGGAGGGGTCGTTGGTTTATACAGTGAAAGAGGAAGTGACAGTTTCAGGGGGAAGACAGGGAAGTGATGTCACACAGGGAGGGATTTGTAGTTCTAACAGACTGATCTATGAGAACGAACTACAAAGTTTAGAATAACAGTCAAGGGGAAAAACAGAACACTTTGTTGAGACTTGAAATTCATTCACAATTCCCCACTTTGTGGATTAAATATCCACAACTATAATAGAAATGAAAGAATCAACAATGTGGAATCAAATTATAAAATAGGCCTATCATAAAAATAATCCAACATCTTTGGCAAAAATCCTATTCTACACATATGGAAAGGAAGTAATCTATTTCTCCACTAGGTGGAGCATAATAAAGATTAACAAACTCAAAGTTATTTAACACACCAAGATCATTTTTTTCCCATATGCAATCACGTAACAAAACTCCTCACCTTAATTTGGCATAAGCAAGGTAAAAAGATAACATGATTATTAATCTAAGACATCATATATTCATGACTGAGTGGGAAAAAAACCCTCTTTGTTTTAGAGGAAAACCCTTAAATTCAAATTAGAACCAACAGATTATGTATCAAAATATTCCAAATAGTCTATGTCAATGGCACAGACATCATTAAGATCTTGAATTGAATTAATAGTAAATTTAACTTTTTCTATCATTATTAAGGCAGCATAGGCATATCTGGAACAGCATTTAAACATACACTTAAGAATATTTAAAAAAATAATAACGATGAAGAACATACATACAACTGAAAACACACATATTTGAGAATATCCAGGACTTGCAAAAGCATTCCATTTAGGAACATTATCTAAGATCTGAATACCTTTATCGTTTGCTTCATGGAACTCAATGTAGCATTTGGATCTGAACTAACCGAACAGCAGATATAGCCAGTATTATCTCTAAGGGAAGTCTATTTTGTAGCACAATCTTTTCCATGTAATTTACTTCTGTAGCTAAGGCTGAAATTACTTGGTATTATGCGATCATGTGTCATGCGTTCATGAGAGAAATAATATACTGAAACTAAATTGAAAATTCGAGACAGCTCTATGGTGTCTAGTTTGATTGCTGATGAATTCCCTGCATTTGAGTGTGATCAATCTTCTTAATCCTGGACATTACATGAGCAAGATAACATTCATATGACACTGTTGCACTTTAAAGTTGAATACGCTATTTCCCTATAGCTCAAAAATACGCCATTTGGAATGGCTCTCTGAACCTTAATTTCACATCTCATACTGTAAATATGCTTAAAACATTAATTTGTCCTAATCTACACCGCCACAGTGTGGTGGCCCATGATTGTGTTTTGCTGTGGTCAGAGTGGTGGTCAGAGTTGTCATCCTGACAGCAATGAGGAAAAGTAGTGCGTTATTCTTTTTCTGATTTCTCATCTGAGGAGACCAGAGAGTGAGCTTTCGCCCTGGTGGTGACACAGGATATTGCATCTTGGTTGTTGAATCCTCGGGCCGGGTGCCTCGTCCTGGTTTGGAACCAGCCTGCAGTGGCTGGCGTGTACCAAGCCCCCAGGATCAGCTTGGGGCATTGAAGCCACCATGGGCTTTCAGGCCAAGCCCGGTATTGCAAGTCACGTCACGGCATGCGGCCCAAGACCCTTATTTCCCATGGTTAGTAGATGATGATACATAGGGCTAGAAAAGGAAAACAAAATTTTTCTCGGTATCATTCAGCATCAGAGACCAATCTAATCAATATAAACTTTTAATTCAATGGGGTTTTGTTTGTTTTTGAAGCCACCAATACCTGTAACGAGCCCATTTGAAACATGTGCTGTGCACGAGCCTCAGGGACGCTGGTCGCGCGTTCGTGAGTCCTGCGAGCTCGGGAAAGCACGTCACCATAGGAAGACCCGCCCTACTCTGCCTCTGATTGGATAGGAAGTCATGTAATGACGTCGGCTAACATGCTATGCTTTGAGCAATGAAGCTGCTATGATGATGCTAATCATAGATATGAACGTATGTCTATGATGCAAATGATCATGACATGTGGTTACTTTAGGACATCATTGGAAAAGATCTAGAGGGTAAGTGGGTCAATGTTGAATAACTTAGCTAACATTATCTAATGTTACATTTCTTTATATTAACATCAACTATATTGATAGGCTAGCTATGATAACGGTAGCTAATGCTAACGGCTTAGGGTTAACGTTAGTTAATGCTAACGTTACGTTCGGAGGTCTCATGTATTTCAATTTTAACATAATGTTGAGCATGATCAATGTGACATTGTTCATACATTGATTACAGTCTGTAATCTTGTCTGGCATTATTTAGCTATAGGGGGCTGATGCTACTATAGCATTTGCCACATTATACATCAAATTAATCAAGCATAGTTAGTGTTATTACCTGAAGGCATTATTACCATTGCAAGTAAGCATGCCATGTATATGCCATGTCTGGAAATCAAATTAATAGTGTAATTCTTCCCCATCATAGCTCATTGTACACTGATATAATCATTCTCCTTGCCTTTGCTAATACTCATCTCTTTTATCAAACTTTGTGCTAGGAAAGAAATCTGGCTGTGATTCGTCGCTAGTGCTCATCCAGGCTGTTGTCATCTCCCGCCTGGACTCCTGCAACTCCCTACTTGCTGCCATCCTGCAGCGTTGGCCATCAGACTCCTGGAGAAAGCTGCTGCTGACCTGGTGTTCAACGGCCCCATGCTCTTCCACAAAACTTCCCTACTCCGTTCTCTGCACTGGCTCCCTGCGCTGTCCCATCCAGTTTAGGACTGTGGTGCAAGCCTACAGGGCAAATGAACAGCTCCCTCCGACCTCCAGGCTGTGGTCAAGCTCTGCTGCCTTGAGGTGATTGGTTCCCCAGTTGCTCCAAGCCCCCCTACGGCAGATTGTAACGGCCATGGCTCTTTTCTGTCCTGGCCTCACAGTGGTGGAATGAACTGTGCACTGATGTCAGAACAGAGCCAATAATACACACTGTTCATAGTGAGCCTAGTTAATATTGATTAACTTGTACTGTTTCCTCTCTCCTTGTCAGTCATTAAAATATGTTCAGTGTTTCACAATACTGACGTATAACATTTCATTATTTTGTCTCAGGCCATTTCTGAAACAATCATCAGTGTCAGTATACATTTCCCTCCAATGTTATTGCTTGCCCATTTTTAACCATTTAACTACCAGACTGTACAAACGAATTGCACACCTATAGTATTTTCTAGATATAGCCTACTTCTCCACTTTCTCTTAATGTTGGTATGAAATGGCAGTCAAACTATGCAATGATGTTCAACACTATTTCCACCCAAATTCCCAACAAATGTGGCCACCACACTGTTCAGGACATTCACAGGTCTTGCTCTCAGGGATCGGTAAAAGAAAGGGACATGGTTCCTCCATAATGTGCTAAGGCTCTGCTTAGATCAAAGGCTTGGTCATCAGAAAATATCACAAAGACAGTGATCACAAAACAATTAAAAACATGTCACCAGTGTATGCCTTAACCCTAGTCAGATTTCTAGTATGTGTGAACCATATACATGGCAGTAAACAGATCTTGAGTCATACAAACTGGAGGATGCTTGACCCATACAAACTACTTTAACTCAATTTCAATAAACAACTTAAAATATGGCAGACAGAAGAGCTGAGCAGACTTGGTAGATGACTGGATGATCTTACAGAGAACCAAGGGAAATTGACTGGTATTAATGCTAAGAGTAATGAGGGATGAGGTGTAGCTGGGCAGAGTGGAGACAGGTGGCAGGTGATGCAGGAGATGGGAAGGTGAGTAGGCAACAACCAAGCATGAACAGGAACTGGACCACTGGCTCCCCTTGACTGTCCAACCCATCCATCAGCGCCAGCAGAGTGGACACGATAGAGCCAGAGAGAGAAAGACAAATGCAACGCAAGGTTAGTTTAGTTCCAATCGCCCATGTGCAACATCAATCAAGTCCACACTGGATCACCCTGTATAGGCAGGCACACTCAATTGCAAACACACTAGATATCACCCTGAGTCGGCACACTGGTACATGGGCGCATAGTTTAAGCTGGGCTAGACAGGCATGTTATCCTCTCCCGTGAGTGCAAGTTAACAATTGCTTCGTCAGACTAGTTGCCCTGACGGAAATGAAGCTCCGCTCCCCAGACTGCCGACTGGCTCTGCTTTCTTAGTCCACCCCTCAGCAATCAAGTCCAGCCGAGGGTGATCAGAGCCTCTGTCAGCGGCCCAGTTCAGGTGCACCCCATTAGTCTTTCATTAGTGACACTGCAGCTTCACTACAGTACCACTGCTCGCTAGAACTCATAAGTGCATCTCCTTTCTAAACAAGCGTCCAAGAGCTTAACCTGTTGCTAAAGACAAAGTACAAGAACAAATAAAATAGGTGTTAAAAGGAAGGGTCCAGGGCACATCTTGAACAGGTGAATTTTCAGCATGCGGCGAAAGATGGGCAGCGACTCTGCTGTACTGACATCAGTGGACAGTTCCCACCACTGTGAGGCCAGGACAGAAAAAAGCCATGGCCACGCCAATCTGCCGTAGGGGGGCTTGGAGCAACTGGGGAACCAATCACCTCAAGGCAGCAGAGCTTGACCACAGCCTGGAGGTCGGAGGGAGCTGTTCATTTGCCCTGTAGGCTTGCACCACAGTCCTAAACTGGATGGGACAGCGCAGGGAGCCAGTGCAGAGAACGGAGTAGGGAAGTTTTGTGGAAGAGCATGGGGCCGTTGAACACCAGGTCAGCAGCAGCTTTCTCCAGGAGTCTGATGGCCAACGCTGCAGGATGGCAGCAAGTAGGGAGTTGCAGGAGTCCAGGCGGGAGATGACAACAGCCTGGATGAGCACTAGCGACGAATCACAGCCAGATTTCTTTCCTAGCACAAAGTTTGATAAAAGAGATGAGTATTAGCAAAGGCAAGGAGAATGATTATATCAGTGTACAATGAGCTATGATGGGGAAGAATTACACTATTAATTTGATTTCCAGGCATGGCATATACATGGCATGCTTACTTGCAATGGTAATAATGCCTTCAGGTAATAACACTAACTATGCTTGATTAATTTGATGTATAATGTGGCAAATGCTATATAGTAGCATCAGCCCATTATAGCTAAATAATGCCAGACAAGATTACAGACTGTAATCAATGTATGAACAATGTCACATTGATCATGCTCAACATTATGTTAAAATTGAAATACATGAGACCTCCGAACGTAACGTTAGCATTAACTAACGTTAACCCTAAGCCGTTAGCATTAGCTACCGTTAGCATAGCTAGCCTATCAATATAGTTGATGTTAATATAAAGAAATGTAACATTAGATAATGTTAGCTAAGTTATTCAACATTGACCCACTTACCCTCTAGATCTTTTCCAACGATGTCCTAAAGTAACCACATGTCATGATCATTTGCATCATAGACATACGTTCATATCTATGATTAGCATCATCATAGCAGCTTCATTGCTCAAAGCATAGCATGTTAGCCGACGTCATTACATGACTTCCTATCCAATCAGAGGCAGAGTAGGGCGGGTCTTCCTATGGTGACGTGCTTTCCCGAGCTCGCAGGACTCACGAACGCGCGACCAGCGTCCCTGAGGCTCGTGCACAGCACATGTTTCAAATGGGCTCGTTACAGGTATTGGTGGCTTCAAAAACAAACAAAACCCCATTGAATTAAAAGTTTATATTGATTAGATTGGTCTCTGATGCTGAATGATACCGAGAAAAATTTTGTTTTCCTTTTCTAGCCCTATCTATCATCATCCACTAACCATGGGAAATAAGGGTCTTGGGCCGCATGCCGTGACGTGACTTGCAATACCGGGCTTTGGCCACTACGTCAAATGGCTTCATGCGCCGGTGAGCAACTTTCATTGAAATGAATAGGCAGCCATTTTCAATGCCGTCTCCAGTTATATTATACCTCCATGGCGTGTACCCACAAAGTCCTCTCTGCTACGTCTGGGTTAGCAGCAGGAACTGGTACGGGCCCAGCCAACGGGCACTCTGGTTTCAGGTCTCTGCTCACAACCCATTGGCCTGGTTGGAAATGATGCAGGTCGGCTCTCTCAGGTCGGCAGAGACCTGTGAATCCACAGATGAGAGACAGCATAGACAAAACAGGACAGCACCGCAGCTTTTAGCAGCGGAGTTAGCAGCCATACTACCTATGGACACAGGATCAGAGGTTTCAATAGGAGCTTGGCCTTTGCCACCATCTTAAAATATTACACATTAAGTTTCTTCTTCAGCTCTGCATCTTGTTCTTTCAACTACTTTCTAATTTCCTTCAATTCAACCTCCTCACTACCTTCAATTCAACTTCCTCACTACCTTCAATTCAACTTCCTCACTACCTTCAATTCAACTTCCTCACTACCTTCAATTCAACTTCCTCACTACCTTCAATTCAACTTCCTCACTACCTTCAATCCAACTTCTTCATTACCTTCTTCACTACTACTACTAGTCTGTTTCATTAGCAACGACCAGTTAACGTGATAACATCCTTCACTCCCCCTCTTTTTTGAAACATGATCTGGTCAGTGTGCTAATTTGAAAACATAATGAAAGCATGGAAGATGCAGTATAGGTTATGCTAACTATGAAATGAGCATTCATCCACATTCAAAATCAGAGTGAGAGGAGAATATCTGAGAGGTTTGAGCGTGGCTTATTTGATCTCGTTCACTATGTTGAGTCATGTCTCTCCGCCTTCTGGAGGAGGAAGCAGAGTTAAGAACAGTGCATCTTTGAAATGTACGGTCAACAGTTCATTCTTATTAAAGCAGCAGCCACGCTGTGTGTAGGTGCGATGTAAAAGATGAATAGACACAACAGAAGGACATGGACAAAACAGCGTGCGCAGTGCTACTAGGTCTAAAACAGCACCAGTGGTAGCTGCCACTGATTTCAAGTAGGACCCAAGTCCTTTTAACAGAGTCAAGTCTTTAACAGGGCGTAGTCATTGTTAGAGCCAGTCGGGCTCGTCAGTCCATGTAATCTTGTCAAGTGGAGCTAGCTTTTGTCTAATGAGGGTTATGTCTGCAAAATCATGGGATGACTCTGCAGTAGCCTAGTCCCAAGCAGTGCATTTTTATTTATTTATCATTATTAAGTGATCAAGGTAATTAACCTGCTCACGCACCAATTAGATTTAGTTCTTAGAAATTCTATGGCCATTTCCTAAAATAAAACAACATATTCGTATCATCAAACCATGAGTCCTTGTTTCTAACAAGAAATTGTTATTCAAAATAATCATTTAAAAAGGGGAGCGCCAACACATTATGTAAAACAGCGCCCTCTAATGGTAAAAGCAAAAATTCCCTTAAATCAGGGTGAACAAATGGAAAAAATGCATTATTCAAACCAAAATAACATTAAATGAATAGCTTCATATGCGGTTCTTAAAGCCTGAACAAATATAATTATCTAAACCGTTCTCAAAAGAACACTAGGGGTGTTATAAGTTGAGCTCAATTTCAAATAACCACATTTCTGCGTTTGAGGACAGAGTTATGAGCACGCTTAGGACGTGATGGTTCCTTGGGTCTGACAACCGCTTGGTTACTATTCTTAAATTTAGCCTAGATCATATCTATCTCTTACCCACAGTCAGTTGGGCAACGTGGGGGTGAGGCGTTTGACCAGCGTCCCCACGAACCAAGGTGTCAGCCCATCTAAATGGGAAGTCGGTTACCCCGGTTATTGGAGAGTCACCTGGTGTATCCAATTCCTGGAGCAACAGCCATCTCTCGTCTCGTGCCTGTGTCTACTCTGTAAACAAACTTCAGAAATAATACGTTACACATTTGTTTTACCATTTAGCTGTCTCTGTGGGCCATCAGACGCACAGACAGAGCTGCATGGGCAGTTTACATACAATAAAAGACAGACAAAATAAAAGACAGACAAAATGAAAGACAGACAAAATAAAAGACATTTCAATTTCTCACCACTCTTGTGGGTAACACCAGGTCTTAGAAATTATGCGCCGGAGGCACATAAACATAACAAAATAAATCATAGAACGCAGTTTTGATAAATTGGAGTGATGTCTTTTCTTTTTTTCTTTTTTTTCAAGAATATGTCCAATTAGGGGCTGGATGATATCAATTCCGTTGGAGTCACACCTCCGAAAACTAGTTTGCAAAACAGATCTGAGCATATTAAGTTAACATGACAATACAGTGAATTGAGTTTGAAGTTAGCATCATCTAACACAACTTTAAGTGGCTGTCATTTCAAATTATTAAAATACTTGCGGTTCCAACCGGTTTGGCATTTATCCGGTAGTCCAGGAACGTCAATTCTCTGTAAAACTCAAAACCAATGAATGTGCATCTGAAATCAGTAAAACATGAAATCTTAAACAAAACAAAATTCTCAAAATTGTGTTGTACTAAGATATTGGCAAATATGAATGTTTTTTTTTTTCTTTCTTACCTTTACCCTTTCCTCCCCCCCCGTGTCACGTACATCCTCACTCTCCCTAGACTTTCCCTACTGCACTGTCTACCTGTCCTACATCTAGTCAGGAACCACCTCCCTGTGGAGTATTAACAGAAGACTTTTGAAATTTAGCATATAGTCTACATGTCCTCTGTAAATGTCCTCTGCGGTTGCAGAAATAACAACGCTGATCAGATTTGTAAACCCTGCTGTTTTGTTGTGAATATCTCTGATTATCTCCATAGCCTCCATCTTGTTTTTTCTGTACCCCCATCGGTAGTTGCTTAGTGCGAGCGATATTGTTGAAATACCTACACTGTGCAGCTCGTAGTCTCACCGAGTCCCTTCTTATCTCAGCTTCACATTGTTCACTTAGCAGACGGATTATTGGCAAGCATAGTTTACCAAACTCATTAAGTAGATGTTCAATAGAATCAGCAGAACCTGGACGGTCATCTTGTGAGTTAGAAGCAGAAACAAAGGGATGGGGCAGAGACACTGAGGTGTCAAATTGGTGACATGGGGTCACAGAGACACCAATTGGAGCGTGAGACACAGCAGGAGGGTATGAAACAGGAGAAGCAACCATATGATCAATGGAAGAGGAACCAGAGGGAGGTGTGTCCGAAGAGTAATAACCTAGGGGGGCCGTTATTTCAGACATCCTTGTTTGGGGTAAGGGGGTTCCAAAAATAGTACCAGTTAACGGTAAGGGTGTTATCTGAGATGTAGCAGGCGTAGAGGTGACAGTTGGTTGAACAGGAAGGGACGTTTGGACAGGAACAACGGACGTGGCCTGAAACAACAAAACTCTTGTTTGGATAGGTGTCAGATTGGGGACAGGATTGGGGGTTGGTTGAAACATTTTACATCTGCCTAGCAGATCAACCCTATCTGTCCCTTCACTATTCTCACACACATGCTTTCGTGTACTAAAAGTAGCTCCCATTTTAAAAGAAAATATGAGAACAAACAATGTAATAAAAAGTTACAGGAAAAACGACTAAACACGTTCAGTCAACCAAATTACTGCTGTGCTGAGAGATACTTTTTTTTTTTTTATTCTGTTATATATATTTTTTTCCCCAAAATGGCAGACTTCAGAAGCCAAATTGGTTGACCCTCAAGAAGAAGAGAAGAGGGAACAGGAAGTCTCTCTTTTTTTTTTTTCACACAAGCAGCAAAACAGGAAGTTAACCACGTGTGCACAGAGGGTAGAAGAACTAACTAACACATGGGCTAATCAACCTGTGGATGAACCAGCTAGCATTGAAACAATAGAACAGAGAAGATAGCTAGTTTGTAGCTAGTTTTGAGCAGAACAAGAACAGTAGCCTAGCTAGAATGCAGCTAGCATGAAAATCAATCACAAATGTACACAAACCAAAACCCAGCATAACCCCAAAACACCCAGCATAACCATGGGTTTAACAGTAAAACAGGACCTCAAATCCCAAAACAAAAACAGATCTACCTTGGCGTAGACTCAAACATACAATGGACCAATATCTTAAGAAGCTTCAGCTTCACATGAAACACAAAAACGCAGCACAAACACACATCCAAGTATACAAACAAAACGAAACAAATTAAGGATTACGTCGTAGGTACGACTACCTAGCTAACCCCCCCGGGGATTCCAAATAATCTTTCGAATTGAAACAGCCATCTTCGTGTCGTGCTCCTTCACAACAAGAGTAAACAGAAATAAATAAAAATAACGAGCCTAAGACAACAAGCTCGCGCCGCGGCAACCCCCCACAACGCGGATCCCAAAACAATCAAAAGAGCAGGCTTTCCGAAAGTGAAACGTTGTGTAGTACTAAACACACCCGTTCTCAAAAATGCACGCTTACAAAACCAACCCTGGTATATAGGTCTTTTAGCGGGCATGCGGCTCAAAAACCGACTTTCTAACCAGGACACGTGTGCGCAACACCGGCTCGAATAAACACTATTGTCTAAGTTATCACACAGCTGAACAAACAAAGGACCACTCTAAAACTAGGTTCAAACAACGTACCAGAATTCCAGCAAGTTCCAGGCTGATTCGGGTCTCGGGGGAAAAACCGCACCAGGTAGATGTGTCCCCGAGATTGAACTCCCCCGTCCTTTGAGAAAAGCACGTCACGCGTCCGTGAATTCAGCCCAAAACAAACCGAAAGACCAGCAGCTGTCCCATTAGAACATTTTCGTCACAAAGAACATATCTCGTCGCCATTATTGTGAAGGATTTTTATCCTTATTTTAGTTAGATTGTCAAAGAACACGCTGAGTGGTCGCTCAAGCTGGTTTTAAACAAAGTACAATAGTTTATTCTATGTTACGATTCTGCAGAGTCGGACCCTCGCACCGGAAGTGAATCCAGGCAAGAGTGAAGAATGTGAGGAGGGGTCGTTGGTTTATACAGTGAAAGAGGAAGTGACAGTTTCAGGGGGAAGACAGGGAAGTGATGTCACACAGGGAGGGATTTGTAGTTCTAACAGACTGAGAACGAACTACAAAGTTTAGAATAACAGTCAAGGGGAAAAACAGAACACTTTGTTGAGACTTGAAATTCATTCACACCAAACAGGGAGTGAAGGGACTGGTGGGACACCCTGGCTTCCCCGGAGAGGAGGGAGGAATTGTAAGTGTTGGTCTTTTTATGATGTTGTAAAAAAAATAACTGAGACAAATTCTGAATGTTTGGACCTGACGGCCATCAATGAATTAACAAATTACAGTGGAGAAGAGAGTAGTTTACAGGTATATGCAGTAAGTCTAGCCTAGTGTAGCCTGTCAGTTAGTCTACCCTACTGTAGTATGTCAGTCTAGCTTAGTATGTCAGTTAGTCTAGCCTAGTATGTCAGTTAGTCTAGCCTAGTATGTCAGTTACTCTAGCCTACTGTAGTATGTCAGTTAGTCTAGCCTACTGTAGTTTGTCAGTTAGTCTAGCCTAGTATGTCAGTTAGTCTAGCCTAGTATGTCAGTTAGTCTAGCCTAGTATGTCAATAAGTCTAGCCTAGTGTAGGATGTCAGTTAGTCTAGCTTAGTATGTCAGTTAGTCTAGCCTAGTGTAGTATGTCAGTTAGTCTAGCCTAGTATGTCAGTTAGTCTAGCCTAGTATGTCAGTTAGTCTAGCCTAGTGTAGTCTGTCAAGTTAGTCTAGCCTAGTATGTCAGTTAGTCTAGCCTAGTGTAGTCTGTCAAGTTAGTCTAGCCTAGTACAGTATGTCACACTATTTCTCTGCTTGGTTGCTTATTCATAACACCACCACCATACAGTGACCTGCAACCTCTGACCTTCAACTCTCTCTTGGTGTCTTCGTCTGCAGGGTGAGAGAGGACCGCCCGGTACCACTGGACCTCACGGTCTACAGGGCTGTCCTGGGATACGAGGCCAAAAGGTAAGTCGCTCTACTTTCTGGCTGTACATATTATGACAGGCCAGAGGCAAACAGTCGCAAAATAGTATTTAATCTCATAAGTGACCCTCCTTTTCTACTCCTATTGGACAGGGTTTTAGAGGCTACAGGGGTAACAGGGTGAGTGACTGTCAATATATTCATATTATATTCACATAGCTTTGTGTATAATATTTATGCTGGTTACCAATATGTTGTACTGTATAGTGTTGTATGGCAAATCTATGCCATCTTATATCAAAGCATATTAATATTGATGTACAGTGTTTGTTGTCACTAAGCGTGTTTTGAAGCAATGCACACCTGAATTTGACAGGGTGATGATGGAGAACATGGGCTGGATGGCGTCAACGGTGAACAGGTGAAGTCCTTTCTGACATTTACCTGTTGAGATGAGTTATGTACTGTAACAAGTTCTGTAAGGAGCAGGATATTAGCCTTTAGTCATTCACAAATTGGTTGATTGATTCATTGATTGATTGGTTAATTGGTAAATTTAGTTGATTGATTGATTTGATATTTTTATTGGTTAGTAATAGATTTGCATTGTTTGGTTCATAATAGGCTTATTGATATTCTCTCTTGCATGTTTACAGGGTGTGACTGGATTGGCCGGAGGCCCCGGAGAGAGAGGAGACCATGGCAACCCGGTAGTGACATCACATCCTAGTTTCATTTCCGCCACACTTCAACTCTTTCACTCAGACATGTAGGTCTCCAGTTTGGTCACGCAGAACCACTGCCACTATCATCAGAAGGCGGAGCTAACAGGCATTATGGGATTGTTGTGCCACATAAAGGTGTGTTTGCCAGGGTCGCGCAAAGTTGGCCTCAGAGTAGGTGGAGCTGTTCATGGAAGAGTTGGGCGCTCCCTATTCTTACCGTCACGGAGGAGGAGCAGGTTTTCATAGGGGCTGCAGGAAAATAAATGGATAGGCTGCATTCATGAAATAAAACATTCCTGGGAACGTTTGCATCGGGTACTGTGACCATGCTCTGTCGTTATGTTGATGATGATGCACTGAGCTGGGGTCATTTGCGTCCAAACCACCTGAACATTCATGGAGTAAAAGTACGTAAGTAAGTAAGTAGCCTAGTGGCCCATAGGGCAGGAGCCTATCTCCTGATTCCATGAGCCAGCTTGATGTACAAGTGCACCCCCTGGACATGACGCTGGTATGTAGGGACTCACCCCCAATCCAACCCTGGACATGAAGCTAGTATGTAGGCACTCACCCCCAATCCAACCCTGGACATGAAGCTAGTATGTAGGGACTCACCCCCAATCCAACCCTTGACATGACGCCAGTATGTAGGGACTCACCCCCAATCCAACCCTTGACATGACGCCAGTATGTAGGGACTCACCCCCAATCCAACCCTTGACATGACGCCAGTATGTAGGGACTCACCCCCAATCCAACCCTTGACATGACGCTAGTATGTAGGGACTCACCCCCAATCCAACCCTGGACATGACGCTAGTATGTAGGGACTCACCCCCAATCCAACCCTTGATGCTGAATGCCAAGCAGGGAGGCATTGGGAACCATCTTTTATAGTTTTTGTTATGACTCGGCCAGGGATCGAACCCCCAACCTCCGAATCTCAGGGCAGACACTCTAACCACAAGGCCACTGAGCTGGTGGAGTGACAACCACTTGCAATTCACATACAGTATCTGGCACCATTACAAATGGGGCGAGCGCAACTTGGATGTACTTATAGGAAACGAGTTGTGAAGTCGTTCTTCCGACTTCGATGTGTTCATGAGGTTTTAAGTCGTAATATGGGAACAACATGGGGGCTACAAAGAAGATAATGAATGTTATTGCCCAGGGCGTTTAAACAGCCCGCTGGTACAGGAGCTGTTTCTAGTTTTTGTGTGACAAAAGAGCAAAGGTTTCCAAAGATATTGCTTTACCTGACTTGTTGAATAACTTTAACTAACCTAACTTTAACTAATCACCCTACGTGGACAGCAACGGTTACAACCTAATACCATATGGCTTACCTTACAAATTTATTACAAATTCAAACCTTACAGTTTATTACCACCACATCTAAACTATTTAACATACTTTCGTCAGCTACTTTCTGCCTATGATGTCAGAAGTCGGCAAGTTGTGTACCAACATTTTTGCCGACTTGTTCCAAATTGAGGTGGCACTCGTGAATTTTCCCAGTCGGTAACTAATTTTTGGGATTATTCCGACACCACATGAATGCAGCAACAGTCCATTAAAGATGCGTCTTACACTGCCCCCTCTTCCTGCCCCACACACTGCCCCCTCTTACTGCCCCACACACTGCCCCCTCTTCCTGCCCCACACACTGCCCCCTCTTACTGCCCCACACACTGCCCCCTCTTACTGCCCCCTCTTCCTGCCCCACACACTGCCCCCTCTTACTGCCCCACACACTGCCCCCTCTTACTGCCCCACACACTGCCCCCTCTTACTGCCCCACACACTGCCCCCTCTTACTGCCCCACACACTGCCCCCTCTTCCCTGAGACAACATTCATCCAATCAGTTGCTGTCAACAGTCAGGAGTGTGATAGAGAGATTTGCTCCCCATGAAAAGATGTGTCAGCTGTTAGGAGAGACCGGGGGAGCACTACGCAGGCCTCATTTGCCAGCCTTGTCCAGTTGGATGAATGTTGGTTTGTAGCCTACCAGTTGACATTGTTTGAATTTTGAATTAGCCTACAAGCTGATACATCAGTAGCCAATGACACAAAAAGACCATTCAGATAGAAGTCTACTTTATTCACATAGGCTAGAGAATATACCACCACATCGGTCTGTAGTCCTGCAAATGAATATCACAATGTACTGACCGCCATGCGCCTCCCAAGCAACTTGACCATTTCATATAAATATTTGCTCTGTAATTTGCGCTCGTGTACTTTGAACACAAGGATATGGATGTCCTCCCGTGTAGAAGTGTTCTCTTCTTCTCCTCTCCAACTCTCTGCTCATTCATCCTTCTCACACCCACACCGTCTTTATACTGTAGCTTCACCTGATTGGCTTGAGAAAGGCCCTCCCCCTCGTCTGAGCAGCCTATACCAGCCCTTCACTGGACACCACCAGGAATGTCATTCACTAAATTTGCACTATGCATATTGCTTTTGACTATTGCCAATAGCCTTGGACGATTTGTGTGACTACATTAGAGCCTACAGTCCACTCTTTTGTGTCTGTTGTCTGTTTCAATAGTCTATTCACTTCTGTCTGTTTAAATACCCTGGGATTTGAACATTTCTAATAAATATAATATACCTATTCTGCTCATATACAGTACAGTAGTATGCTCTTATATTGAGATACCCTACGTCCCATCATTCCTTCCTGTCTAGTCATCTCAGTCTTGTTCTGCTGTTGGATTGGTCATGTTGTGAGCATGATGAACCAAACCTTCTCGCTAGTTTGTGATTGGTTGGTCTGTCTTACAGGGAAGCTCTGGGCTGAGAGGAGAACCAGGAATGAACGGCAAACCTGGGCTGAGAGGAGACCCTGTGAGTAGAACCCGCTCCCTGTGAGTAGAACCAGCTCATTTAACCTGGGCTGAGAGGAGACCCTGTGAGTAGAACCCGCTCCCTGTGAGTAGAACCAGCTCATTTAACCTGGGCTGAGAGGAGACCCTGTGAGTAGAACCCGCTCCCTGTGAGTAGAACCCGCTCATTTAAAAATATGGAGCAGGAGCATTTCCTCTCAGCTGTGATCTCACTGTTTGGCACAAAGCACTAAAAACGACCCTCCCTCCACACATGGCGCTCTCCTATGGTAGGATAAGTGATTACGGAACGTCTGTGGTATTTATGAACTCATTCCACGTATTTCTGATGAACCTTATCTTACCCTTATGAATCTAAAGTCTTAGAGAGGAGAACAGACAGAGGAGGAGCTGGAGGAACCCTATCTTCCGCTGAGGGGAGCCATATGAGTGTCAAATCAAATCAAACTTTATTTGTATAGCGCATTTCATACACAGAGGCAACACAATGCACTTTACAGAGAGCAATGGGGGGAAGTCCTACCCCTACATATTCCAGAGGGAAGCAAAAAAACACTAGTTATAATATTCTCTGAGCTGCATATCAAGCGGGGAGTGCTCCACATCATCTCTAAACATCAGCCAAGTATTTACATAGATCCCAGAAATACGCAGCAGAACGTGTCCTCCTCTCTTGGTACAGTAGAGACTCCAGGAAATAGGATACTGTGAATGAATGCCACAAATGCGATATTGAAAAAAGTCTGAGCGAGTCTCCCAGGCCGAATGGGTGTGTGGGGAACTCTGTGTAATGAATGGGTGTGTGGGGATCTCTGTGTAATGAATGGGTGTGTGGGGATCTCTGTGTAATGAATGGGTGTGTGGTGATCTCTGTGTAATGAATGGGTGTGTGGGGATCTCTGTGTAATGAATGGGTGTGTGGGGCTCTCTGTGTAATGAATGGGTGTGTGGTGATCTCTGTGTAATGAATGGGTGTGTGGGGAACTCTGTGTAATGAATGGGTGTGTGGTGATCTCTGTGTAATGAATGGGTGTGTGGTGATCTCTGTGTAATGAATGGGTGTGTGGTGATCTCTGTGTAATGAATGGGTGTGTGGTGATCTCTGTGTAATGAATGGGTGTGTGGTGATCTCTGTGTAATGAATGGGTGTGTGGTGATCTCTGTGTAATGAATGGGTGTGTGGGGATCTCTGTGTAATGAATGGGTGTGTGGTGATCTCTGTGTAATGAATGGGTGTGTGGGGATCTCTGTGTAATGAATGGGTGTGTGGGGATCTCTGTGTAATGAATGGGTGTGTGGTGATCTCTGTGTAATGAATGGGTGTGTGGGGATCTCTGTGTAATGAATGGGTGTGTGGTGATCTCTGTGTAATGAATGGGTGTGTGGGGATCTCTGTGTAATGAATGGGTGTGTGGGGATCTCTGTGTAATGAATGGGTGTGTGGTGATCTCTGTGTAATGAATGGGTGTGTGGGGATCTCTGTGTAATGAATGGGTGTGTGGTGATCTCTGTGTAATGAATGGGTGTGTGGGGATCTCTGTGTAATGAATGGGTGTGTGCTGATCTCTGTGTAATGAATGGGTGTGTGGTGATCTCTGTGTAATGAATGGGTGTGTGGTGATCTCTGTGTAATGAATGGGTGTGTGGTGATCTCTGTGTAATGAATGGGTGTGTGGTGATCTCTGTGTAATGAATGGGTGTGTGGTGATCTCTGTGTAATGAATGGGTGTGTGGTGATCTCTGTGTAATGAATGGGTGTGTGGTGATCTCTGTGTAATGAATGGGTGTGTGGGGATCTCTGTGTAATGAATGGGTGTGTGGGGATCTCTGTGTAATGCACTGGCTTTTGTGCGTGTTTCTATTCTGCGGTGGTCTTTGTCTCACGCTATCTTCTAGGGAGAGACTGGACAAGACAACCAGGAGCGCGGACCGCCAGGCGAAAGGGGGCATGCAGGGTTACCAGTACGTATGTCATGATTGGCTGCTTTCCACTGTCCAGTGATCACCCAGCATGCTCAGCGTGTTCTCTGTCCTCGCAGGGAGACGCAGGGGAGGACGGCGAGCCAGGAGAGAGCGGAGTCCATGGAAACGGAGTGAGTGATTTGTCTGTTCCTTATCTTGATACTACTGGCTCTGGTCCCAGCTGACAGATAACTTTGCTGCACTTTCTCTAATTCCTACTCTAGGGCCCACAGGGTCGAAGAGGTCCCCCTGGTCCCAAGGTACAGTGGCACTAATATTCAATGGCATCAATATTGTGTGTGTGTGTGTCTGTGTCTGTGTGTCTGTGTCTGTGTGTGACATCATTTGTTGTAAACAACAGGAAATGAGTTCCATTTCTCCATAAACATTTTCTGTGTGCACTGTATGCATGTGTGTGTGTGTGTGTGTGTGTGCGTGTGTGTGTGTCTGTGTGGATGTGTGTGTCTGTGTGGATGTGGATGTGTGTATGTCTGTGTGTGTGTGTGTGTGTGTCTGTGTGTGTGTGTCTGTGTGTGTGTCTGTGTGTGTGTATGTGTATGTGTGTGTGTGTGTGTGTGTGTGTGTGTGTGTGTCTGTGTGTGTGTGTCTGTGTGTGTGTGTCTGTGTGTGTGTGTGTGTGTCTGTGTGTGTGTGCGTGTGTGTGTGTGTGCGTGTGTGTGTGTTCTAGGGACCAAACGGAGAGGCAGGGGAAGCTGGAGCTCCTGGTATCCAGGGCCCCTCTGGCCCAGTGGTAAGTACCAAGGCCAGGTTTGAACTTGAATCACCATGTGAGTGCGTCTCTGTGTGTTCCCATGCATACAGTCTCAAAACGGTTGGCCAAACTGATGGAATGTGTCATTTTTTTAAAGAATCCTTCCATGTGTGCTTAGGGTATAATAGGAGTGACAGGTGAGCCTGGACCCAGAGGGCCGTTCGGATTACCTGGTCCTCAGGTAAGTTAATGATCCATTCACCCGCACTCCATTCCCACTCCCTATGAGGTGGCCATTTTAATGTGTTTACAATACTGTTGGACTGTACCAATCCAGGTGTCATGTTAGTGCTGGTGTGTGTTAGTGTGGTGTTGTGATACCAGTGGTCACTAGTATCCCTGGTTCTGTGACAGGGTCCCCCAGGGGCCGCGGGGGGCAAGGGGTCTGCAGGACGCCAGGGGTCCAATGGAAGGAAGGTGGGTGAGACGACCTCAGCACTGCTCCCCCTTCATCTCTGTGTCTGTGTACAACGCAACACATTCAATACTGCTCTGCACAGAACAACTCTTTACTTAGAGTTTGAGTCATTATTGTTCCCCACTGACTTTAGAGCGACCCCTGAACATTCGTTAGTTTGTTCGTTAGTCCGTCACACATGCGCAGCACCAGGGACCACCACTAGGGGTGCTGCCACAGCTCATTTTTCCTAATCCCAAGTATGTCGCTTTGTACATAAAAAAACGGTTTGTTTGGTATCTCAGTAAAAGAGTTCTAGTGGTCTATTCTACTCAGGAGCCGCCTGCTTTCTAAACACATAGAGTTCAGAGCTTGAGGTGTTCAGTAGCTTTTTGGGTGCTTGTTCTAAATGTTAGGATTCTCATAGGTTAGTATGTGACAAAGGTAGTCCAACTGTGACAAAGGTAGTCCAACCGTGACAAAGTTAGTCCAACCGTGACAAAGTTAGTCCAACCGTGACATAGTTAGTCCAACCGTGACAAAGTTAGTCCAACCGTGACAAAGTTAGTCACACCGTGACAAAGTGAGTCATGCCCTTAGGAGAGGAGTGTATGGAAATCGGGGGGATGGATTGATGAGCGCTCTACTCCCATGGCAGGTTGGGGCTTGTGTCTGAGCCAGAGTGAGTAGCAGGTCTGAGCCAGAGTGAGTAGCAGGTCTGAGCCAGAGCGAGTAGCAGGTCTGAGCCAGAGTGAGTAGCAGGTCTGAGCCAGAGTGAGTAGCAGGGCTGAGCCAGAGTGAGTAGCAGGTCTGAGCCAGAGTGAGTAGCAGGGCTGAGCCAGAGTGAGTAGCAGGTCTGAGCCAGAGTGAGTAGCAGGGCTGAGCCAGAGTGAGTAGCAGGTCTGAGCCAGAGTGAGTAGCAGGTCTGAGCCAGAGTGAGTAGCAGGGCTGAGCCAGAGTGAGTAGCAGGTCTGAGCCAGAGTGAGTAGCAGGGCTGAGCCAGAGTGAGTAGCAGGTCTGAGCCAGAGTGAGTAGCAGGTCTGAGCCAGAGCAGCAGGTCTGAGCCAGAGCGAGTAGCAGGTCTGAGCCAGAGCGAGTAGCAGGGCTGAGCCAGAGTGAGTAGCAGGTCTGAGCCAGAGTGAGTAGCAGGGCTGAGCCAGAGTGAGTAGCAGGTCTGAGCCAGAGTGAGTAGCAGGGCTGAGCCAGAGTGAGTAGCAGGTTAGCAGGTCTGAGCCAGAGTGAGTAGCAGGGCTGAGCCAGAGCGAGTAGCAGGTTAGCAGGTCTGAGCCAGAGTGAGTAGCAGGGCTGAGCCAGAGTGAGTAGCAGGTCTGAGCCAGAGCAGCAGGTCTGAGCCAGAGCGAGTAGCAGGGCTGAGCCAGAGTGAGTAGCAGGTTAGCAGGTCTGAGCCAGAGTGAGTAGCAGGGCTGAGCCAGAGCGAGTAGCAGGTTAGCAGGTCTGAGCCAGAGCAGCAGGTCTGAGCCAGAGTGAGTAGCAGGTCTGAGCCAGAGTGAGTAGCAGGGCTGAGCCAGAGTGAGTAGCAGGGCTGAGCCAGAGTGAGTAGCAGGGCTGAGCCAGAGCGAGTAGCAGGTCTGAGCCAGAGCGAGTAGCAGGTTAGCAGGTCTGAGCCAGAGTGAGTAGCAGGGCTGAGCCAGAGCGAGTAGCAGGGCTGAGCCAGAGCGAGTAGCAGGTTAGCAGGTCTGAGCCAGAGTGAGTAGCAGGGCTGAGCCAGAGCGAGTAGCAGGTTAGCAGGTCTGAGCCAGAGTGAGTAGCAGGTTAGCAGGTCTGAGCCAGAGTGAGTAGCAGGTCTGAGCCAGAGCGAGTAGCAGGGCTGAGCCAGAGTGAGTAGCAGGGCTGAGCCAGAGCGAGTAGCAGGTTAGCAGGTCTGAGCCAGAGTGAGTAGCAGGTTAGCAGGTCTGAGCCAGAGTGAGTAGCAGGTCTGAGCCAGAGCGAGTAGCAGGTCTGAGCCAGAGTGAGTAGCAGGGCTGAGCCAGAGTGAGTAGCAGGTCTGAGCCAGAGTGAGTAGCAGGTCTGAGCCAGAGTGAGTAGCAGGGCTGAGCCAAGCCCAGCGCTGGGAAGCATGTTTACAGACACAACCAGAGTCTCTTGGAGCGAGAGGCAGGGTGAATGAAACCAGAAGGTCACAAACTACACTTGTATCATGTTACACTGAACACTGTGATTGGCTGCAGACGGACGGACAGGCGTTTCTCGAGGCAGGAGCAGTTGTGGCACGGGAACACATCTGGTTCACGTTGCCATGACGCCAGCAAAAAAACCTGTGCACATTGTGTCTTTGCTGGACAATTGAGAAAAGTAATTTGTGCGGTTTTCTGGATTTCCAGAATTGAATAAAAGTGCTCCGGGCCCTTCTACTCTTTAGAATGAGCTCCAGGAATAAAATACTATGCACATTAAATGAACAACACTTACAATATTTCATATATTCATATTCATGAAGAAAAAAATATCACGTCACGTTTCAACTCCTTCATTACCACAGCAGAGCCGGCATCATGGATGGAGGACAACATGTTTATTTACCGCTACTGTGCTCTTGTTTTTCAGTCATTTGAATGAATGAATGAATGAATGAATGAATGAATGTCTTTTTATTTCTCACATGGATGGGTAAATTGTATCAACTAAACAGACAAATAATGCTTCAGTTTCCACATCATCATCATCCATGATCAAAAAGGAGCAGGATGAAGATAAAATCTTCTTTTTACCTGCCCCCTTATTCAAATGAGCGTAGCATGCTTAATGGTCAGCCCATTCCACCAACAAGCGCAAAATAAACCAAACCAAACATACGCATAAGATATATAATACATAAACATAAATAATAATCCCAGGTCAAAACCCAACTATGCATTTTCATACAAATTTGAAACACAAACCAAAATGTAAAAACAACAACAACAAGTCCTATTTGTTAGTAATGGACTGTGTGCGTGTGGAACCTCCCCCCGTTCCTGCAGGGAGAACCAGGAGACCTGGGGGTCAGGGGGGTCACCGGGCCGCTGGGG